>NW_009208050.1:4149-22139 GCF_000690835.1 Fulmarus glacialis
CGGACACAGCGCTCTTGCTGCTGTCAGCCCAACCACCTTCAAAAGCCACCCTGCCCTCATTAAACCTACCGGTAGGAGAAGGTGCCCTTGCCAAATTAATTATGTGAGACCAAACTGGTGGCAGCAGGTACCTAGAAGCACAGAGCTGGAGAGGAAGGCTCTGTCAGGATGGCCCAGCCTTGCTTGAAAGCATCACTTTATGCTCCAGTTCCAGCGGAAGATCCTTCTGCCACCCTGCCCCAGGGCATCCTCCTGCTGCACTACTGCCAAGGAACCACCCCAGGCTCCCACCAAGCCTGCGCTGCCCAGCAATGCTTGTGCAGCTCCCGAGTTAACAGGGTGCAGAGTTGGATCCCGGCCGCATGAACTGAATCAAAGTGATGCTCCGCCAACACGTTAGGAGGGAAAAAGAAAAGAAAAGTAAGGCCTATAAATTTTACTAAGCTGGCCGATGTCTTGATGCCGAAGCAGGAGTTCATTTGCAGCATTATTTTCACTTTCTTGAAAACAGACTATAAACCAGGGGAGTTCAAACTACTCCATAAAAAACATTTTCTTATTTCTAGAATCGAGTCAGAAATTCTTTTCAGCCATTGGTTTTTATTTTGCCTTTTCTCTTCCTTCTCTCCCCATGACTTCGGCACAATATCCTGCCGTGACCAAAAGCTCAAGTGTCAAAATCCTGCCATGAAGGTTCTTTCATGGAAAACAGTCAGAATTAGGAGGCACCAAACTGCCCCAAGACGGCATCTCTGTATAGGCACTGGGCAGCTTAGGTAGCTGGTGCACTCCTGCCTGCCCGCAGCAGCCACGCATCTCACACAGAAGGCCTGAATTACAGGCATCCTGTATTCGGAAAGGCAGCTGAAGGATTAGCAGAGAGCCCTGCACGCAGTCGGCACACAGGCTGGAGCTCCGGAGCCTCACCTCCCACGGGCCCTGGGCAGCCTGGTGCTTCAGCTGGATCTGCCAGTCCTCCGTGTTCGGTTCTGCGCAGTGGTGCATGGTTAAAATGACGGGCCGGGTTAGCAGCGCTCCTGGGGGGCCGCAGCTCACCACCGGTGTCAGCAGGGTTTGGCTGTCTTCTACAGGCGGCCTAACAACGGGAGAGAAAGATGGGTATGTTACGTCAGTTGGAAAAGGCAAAAAGGTACATTCAGGTATGTAAAAATAAAAAATCCTTCTCTTAAAATAAAAAGATTGTGCAAGCAAAGAAAGGGTGGGTTTGGTTTGTGGTTTGGTTTTTCTTTCCAAATCCCAAAGTGGTTTTTTTTTGCCAAATACCACTCATTTGTCGAAATGTAGGTTTAGGTGGCAGCAAATTATAGACCACACCTACTGAGCACCCCCCGCTCTGAAGCATCCTTGCAGACGATATGCAGAGGCTTCACTTCACCCACTGCCGAAAATGCAGTCACTGCTGCATTTGGCAGTTGTTTAGCAGCATACAAAAATGAGCAGTGGCTCTTGTAAGCACCATGTGTGAGAATTATTTACTGTCTGGACAGAGAAAATTGAAGAACAAAGGAAGAGAACTAATGAGAGAGAACATAATAAGAGAACATCTGAAACCTCCTAAGTGGTATACAGCACATCTGAGACGTGCAGTTTTGGTTCAGAGCCATCTCCAAACCCACTGATAGTCCATTTTACTTAAAGGGAGTTCAGATCTACTAGAATGGCTTTTGCAAATATGCCTGTGGGGAGCGAAGGGGTGGTAAGGAATAGTGCAGAGGGCAAAACACACTCGCAAAGCCTGAGATTTCTAGTGATAACCCAGAGCTGTTCAGTTAAAAACATGGGTATTGTCCAGCGCGCTTGCGGCCAGTCACTAGGAATGGGTGATATGGAAAACCATAGAAATATACAGGACGCATTGCATACACTGTAGTTTGTAAACAAGCGTGTGCATGTGTGCACGCGCGCATGCGTGTGCATGTGTGCGCCTGTGTAAACTACCCCAGACCAACTGCTGAGGAGCTCAAAATCGGAGGAAG
This sequence comes from Fulmarus glacialis, assembly GCF_000690835.1. Classification (NCBI taxonomy): domain Eukaryota; kingdom Metazoa; phylum Chordata; class Aves; order Procellariiformes; family Procellariidae; genus Fulmarus; species Fulmarus glacialis. Next base: position 6,147 of record NW_009208050.1, read on the forward strand.
CATGAGTGACTTTAACTGGTCATCTGGTATATGACAAATACAGCCGAATGTGCCTCATCAACCACCTCCCTAAATAATACAGAGGACAAATTCATGATCCAGAAACCAGCAAGCAGGAGATTAAAAGTGTTCAATGTGATCTGCGCTTAAACTCCAGTTCTGCCCACAGAACCTCCCGTCTTCTGCTCCAGCTAAGGGTTCAATCCCTTGTTGCATTTACAAATACTTGGATTTACATCTGTATTGGTCTTAGTGGCATCAGTTGAGATAACATTAAATACTGTTTATTTCTGCAAGTCTTTGCCTTTACCAAAAAAAAGTAGCTGTAATCTTAGATAACATTTTCAAGGAGGCCCAATCAGGACAGAAGCTGTTTTGATATCCAATTTATTGCACGTATTCTGGCTATTGCAAAGATACGTCCACGCGCATATCCTAATTTTGCTCACCTTAATTCTCCCTGAATAATCCATTAATCCCACAGAAAATAAAAGACTAACTTTTGAGAAATCCTTTTCCAAAGTGGGATGAAGGGACTTTTGAAAAGTGTCTCTTATTGCGACAACTGTTGTGGGAGGTTTTTATAACATTTGAGGAAAAAAAAGGTCCAGCATGGAAAAAATTTAAATCTATGGAAATCAGTAAATCCAGATGATATGCATCTGTGGAAATTAACTGATGAGTTTACTAAATGACTTAACAATTGTTTCTGAAAAGCCGTGGACTGGAAATAAACAGCTGCGATAGCTGCCTTTCAAAAAAGATGTAAAATATAGCAATCTGGACAGCTATCATGTATTATGCCGGTTATTTTAGCCTAACGAGCAGCACACAAAAGAAATGAAACACTAACAGATAGAGTACCTAGTCCAGCTCCTCTTGCATGCTGTAGGGATCTCTGGATTCAGATTAAGAAGATCAGGGATTGCTCTCTTGCAAGACTGAACTGAATAAATCATTGGGCAGTTTTTGACTAAAATGTTGCTTCTTTTTCAGACTCATTTACTTCAGGTTTTTTTCACAAGAAGCAACAAGAAGCTTAAAAAACATTCACAGTGTGGTGGTGGTTTGTAATGGTCATCTACCTTGTGCATTAATGGATATTTGAACACTCTCCTACAGACTAATTCAAGAAATTTCAAAAAACATAATGTCTTATGAGAAAGATCTTTCAAAATTACAGTATTTGTCTGGAAAGCTACAGATATGACAAGCTATAGACTTAATGATCTGGTTGACCTAACTTCATCTAAAAGACTACTGACCCATGAAGAAGGAAGGAAAAAAACACAAGTTATCATAGTTTTTTGGACTGAATTACAAAACCAGCAGTCAAAAAGAATATAGGAGGGAATATATCATGATTGCCGTAAAAAAATTCATCGAGTGTCTTTTAGGTGAAAAATGAGTTAAAATCGACAAGAATCTGAGCACTGATGCATGTGGTTAAAAAAAGCCAAAAGGTCATTAAAATAATACGGTACTGATAAATCATACAGCCTAAAGTTGTCTCAAAGTAAAATTAAGTTTAGCCACTGCTCCGTGACAAAATTTTGTTAGCTGTTAAATTTTAGGACTCTGATGGAGGGCATGATTCTGCGCTGCAACATTTTATATCCGATTAGCACACGTATAAAAAATGATGCAGAACACAAAGTTGGGGGGCGCTCCAGACTGCACAGTCAGCAAGTGAGATGGGAAGCAGATACAAGCATACAAAGCACATGAAAAAAATAGAAAGGCTTAGTATTTTTTTCCCCAAGTTGGTAAACAGCATCTTTGTCACCAGACTTAGGAGATTCATTGCCAAGTGGATGAGATATGCGTGCTCCTGGCCTGGGTGTTTATGATACAGGACACTCTGATGAGCGAAGAGCAGAAAAATGGGCCAACTGAGAGGGTGGTTGATTTTGCAGTCCCCAGTTGCCAACCAGACACGCATCCGAGTCCGGCACCACAAAGTTATGGAACGCTGCTGGTCCCAATGACTCTTCCCCACCAGCCACCTCATGCAGATACTGGTCCCCTCAGCTCCCCACCAGTTTGGGGACTGCAAGTGACCTAACTACTTTAAGCCTTTAAAAACTGAGATATAATGAGTTGCAGAGAAGTTCTCGAATGGTGTGAAACAGGGGTCAGTGTCACTGAACAGGTGAAATCCCAGCTCTGTGGAAGTCAATGCTAAACCTTTCCCTGACTACTGCGAGGCCAGGATTTCTACTCGCAATGTGGAAGGCAATGTAAATAGCAACACAATCATTAAATTTACAGATAACAGCAAGTAAGGAATTATTGCAAGTAACAATGAGAGCCAGAAAATAATGCAAAAGATCCAGAGGGGGTAAAAATATGGGTAGGAGACAAAATCCTATTAATTGTACAGCAGCTCACACTTCCAGAGCAAACATAGTTATTTAGAGGCAAAGAAAAACAATAAAAGTGAAAAAGATTTCAGGTGAGTTTACTGCTGCAACGCAGCAGGCTTCAACGTGTAATGTGACACAGTGGCAAAAAGCAAATCTGATTTCTGGGGCTGTATGGGACAAGGCATGTCAGGGGACGCTGAGGTGATACTCCCTTCCCTATCCAGCTCTAACGTGACTGCAGGTAGCAGGGTGTTTAGGGACCACAGTGAGATCTCGGAAATAAACACCTGAAACCCGAAGGAATGAGGCTAAACCACGCAATGGCACATACAGCAGAGAGGTACCCTATGACAACTGACAGGAAAAAGGAACAAAAATCTCTTAGCAGATTTTTTCTTATTTCTCACTGTTTCTAATTTCCATTTTAAAACAAAAGGATTATGCCTTACTATAGCTAATGAGACCAGAAACAGATGCAGTAGACAAGATATATTATACAAGAGATATTAATCTTTCTGCTCCAAGGCATAAACCCAACACTAATTGATGGGATTAGTAAACAACAAATTCCCCTGAAGACAGGTTATTGTGTAGTCATTCATTACGAGTAATTTTCTGCCTTCTCCTGGAGCAGGTGATGCAGCACCTGGCCAGGATCCTGGCCTAGACGAGTGCCTGTTGTAACTGAGTATTGCGATTTCGGTGTTATAGATCGCAGGAGATCCAGCATAAAACACAGAGACAGAGGAGCATATAGAGCAAGGGAATTATCTCCTCTAAAGCAGAAAGATCTTTGAGCAGACATCTTCAAAACTGTGGGCCAGAACCTACTTTTAGGCTGTTATACAAAAAAGAACCTCAAACCCCAAAAAACCCCATATGCTTCACTTGAGGCTTGCAGCAGTCTTGGGATGACTTATTAGATAGGACTGGGCATTCAGCTGTGCTAGTATGACTCCAAAGTCACTTCACTGCAGGTGAAAGAGATGGTTTTGTTTTACAAAGATATGACTGAGACTAAAATTCAATCCCCTGCCTAGCATTGCTATTAAAAGGCACTAACAGTAACTGAAAGGTCTTCAGATATTTTTAGATGTCGTCCCATCCTGCACCGCTTATCAAGAACAGTCACCTTTTATTTAAGAGCAAACAAACTTTTATTCACTATATCTGGTCCCTTCACAATCAAATTTGTGTTTTTAATGGGATTACTCATTCGAAACTGTCTCCCTCTAACAAGCCAGACCATATTCATTAAGGTAGCTGTCAGACAGCAGATGTGAGCACAACTACAGAAATCTCTGCTCCTCAGTGGGCCTACATCACGCTCCCTGGCACCATGTGTAGATGTTACAGGCAATCACAGCAGCTCAGGAAGCACAGGACGGAGCAGGGAGAGAGGAATGGCTGACTCATAGCAACAGATGGCAACCCTTCTACACAGCTTAGTCAAAAGTCAGAGGGAAGACATTTTATTTCTCCTTTCATTGCTGGGGCCTTATCTTTAATATGTATTCCTTCTTAAGTTTAGACTTATATTCTTGACTGACCTTGATTCTTCTGCTAGTCTATCTTTAGAAAGAAAATGAGCTGAAAAGTTTTGCTCCCCTTTTGCTCATGCTCTGGTTTTTTTTATTTTGAATTTTTCAATTATAATGACTGGCACTTCATGAAATTGTCTTCTGGAGTTGCAAAGTAATTTTGTTTATGCAACTGAGATACAGAAGGAAAGTAGAGAAACGAGATGTGGAAGACTTCAATTTCTTTTATTTCACATCACTAAGCTTAGAGTTTACTGGTGAAAAAGGCAACATTGTTCCTTGGATCAAACTCACTGATCGGCTGCGTGACTTTAATATAAAGTCTATACATATATTGTGAAGCCACTGATTCAAATCCTGACAAGGCTCACCCGACGATTCTCTCTTTTAAGGTAGCTAATTTGGAAGTTGCACAATTTATGTGTGTCTTCTATCAAGATCTTCAGGAGCACTGCTTCCTCCATTCTTCAGGGTTGTCACATTTCGTGGGCATGGCGACATCCACTCTCACTTGCATCATCTCCTGTGTGATGGATTACACAGGAGTGCCCTTCACTGTGCCATATTTAGTGCAGTTCTTGCCTCTGATTAGAGTATGCAAGAGCAGCTCCACCTAAAGCTGTGCAAGCTCGGCAGGGGTTCACGCAGGAACGCGGGAACTGCCATACAAGATGAAACCAGTGGTCCATCAAGGCCCGGACCCCATCTAGCACTGACCAGTGCCAGATGTTTCCAAAGGAAGCACACAGCTCCACTAATTTAGCTCACAGCTAAACTTGTTTTTTAACCCGAGGCAGTCAAGAAAATCCTGAAGGTTGGAGGTTTATACTCATGCTATTTAATCCTTAATCGTGTAAGACCTAGGCTCTCACAGATGCTCATGGGAACAGGCTCTCGCCAGGTACTGGTCACAACAACGTGTTTATTTTATAAGTGAAACCACAGCTCAAGAAGGCACCCCTGCTTGTAAATCTCTAAGTCAGTGATATTTCCCCAGACTAAGGGAGAGAGCATCTGATCACCACTGAAAAAGCTACAGAAACCTGTAGACAGTTGTAAAATATTCTCATAGGCTTGTCATTTTTTCAGTTATATATATATCTATATACACACCCATACATGTATCTATATATACACCCATACATCCATACATATCTATGTATACATATAAATACATAGATATCCTTTTCCCCACTGTAGCTACTTCATAAAGCACAAGGACCTTTCCAAGAGGTCCAGAATCTCTCACGCCAGCCAGGTATCAGAGCCCGGTAGCTGCTTGCCATCCATCCGGCCCTGAATGACAGGCAGAATGAGGATGAGCTTGCAGTGCAGGAGCAGGAAAACCAGCCTGCTGGAGTATCAGTTTAGGAAAAGAGAAAACCCACTGTGCCACAAGCACGCTAACACACTTTTAGAGAAAACAACTGCCTCAAGTGGCGTTTATTGCAAGCCATCAGAACCCCAATTCACCGCAGAAGGATAATGCTTTGAGGGTGACCCTCCTGCTCTCACACGCTTTGATGGATATGAAATGGAATAAAGAGAATGTCTCGGAAAGCTCTCCTAACCAATCTGCAAGGCAACACAAAGAATGATATTACTGGGTTATGAAGTCTCTCAAATGTCTGTACTACAGGTTTCAGAGATTAACTGGGGAAATATATTAGGAAAACAAAGGAAGGAAAAGAAAAGGGGAATTTGCAGGACTCTGAGGGTAACAGATTTCCTGTTTCAGCTTGACTGTTCAGAAGTCGCTCCATATTTCACAAACAAAGTGTGAGCTAAATCTGAAGTTGCTGGAGATACGTGAGCTGTGATGGTACGCCTCTGCTGCTGCACTGGTTCTATTTAGGGTAGTGCTACGGGGACCACATTCTCGCCTCAATGGTGGTTGTAAATCAAGAAAAAGAGCCTGCTTTCATTTCTGATTATAACACCCATTTTATAGTTTCCTATATGTCCCCCTCCAAACTACATCAACACACGACAGGACTTTTCAACCCACATGCATTTACACAGTGCACATGAAAATAAATACAGGGCCTCACAGGGTTTATTGAACACACTCCAGTTACCGCTTGGCCAGAAAAGCGAATGTCTGCAGCTAGTCCTTACTGTGGACTATCACTCTCCGCTGGAGTGCTGTAAGAGTGCAGCAGCGGATTTAAAAAATAATTAGGCTGCACACTAACTCTGTGGTACCTACATGACTTCAATTATATGAAGTAACATCTGTGGCCATGCAGTCAGAAAAAGAGGCTTTGACCAAGCTACAGCTCTGCTACAGAAAGTGAAGTGTCTGGTAACACAGTCCTGCAGCGGGAGACCATTACAGCTGGGTGCTGGGTGCCACCCACCCCCTTCTGCTCCTGGGCACCTGGGGAAAGGGAGCAGGGAACAGGGGAGGTCGTTACAGTCCTGCAGCGCTTAAGCCCTTTTCGGTGACCATTTGGTTCCAAGTGATCTAGACAACACCTGACGAGCTCCATTTTCAATGTCCTAGAAGCAGTTGGTTTCCATGAGCATGAAGAGCCTGGCATGCTGGAGGGGGGCTGAAAAGCTGCCATAGATCAAATAAGCAACTGGGGTCTGTGTGCCCAGGAAGCGATTACCACCACGATGGCCAAGGCAGCCTACCCTCTCCTCTCCTCTCCTCTCCTCTCCTCTCCTCTCCTCTCCTTGGGGAAGAAATCACTTCTCAAAGTCTTCATTGCAAGTGAGGATTCACACCTTTCCTGTTCTCTTCTGCAGGCATACTTCAGCACACTTGCTCAGTTTGGCAGAGCACAGCTCCAAGCATGCTTTTGCCAATACAGGTTAACCTATCCTTCTATCTCCTGTGTGACCTGCTGAGTAACAGCTATCACAAAGCACGCAGAGGAGGCTTTATGACCCTCAAAGAAAATAAATCAGACTAGCACATGACATTGGTTGTCCACAGCTGCATGAATAAGGAGGCAGGGATTCCCTCCATAACTGGCTGAAAAGAAAATAATTCCTCCTAGGAATGAAATAATTTTTTTTGGAAGAATTAGATATTTTGAAAAGGCAGATTTGGAGGCAAGCTGAATAACAGGGGATGCCCTCTGATTTTAGTTTTTTTTTCCTTCTGCAGGAAAGTCCTTATTCAACGCTTTTCTAAGTGTCTTTAAAACACAGCCAAAAGTAATAGGAATACAATCAATACTAGATATGAACAGAGACACTTTTTCTGTAGCTGCAATTAGCTATTTTCAAAAAGCAGGCGATGAATAATGTATGCAAAAGGGTGGGTGGAGGGCTTACTTATTTTTTCTTTAAGCAGATTATTTTAGCATGGGTGAAAGACTACCAAGCTAAAGAATAGTGTTCAATATCACGCAGTGTATAAACAGCTGTGGCTTAGCACATAATGAAAGCCATTAAGGGGCTGAGCCAAAAAATGTACCTAGCTATGAGGAGAAGAAAGAGGCAAAGTACCGTGTAATGATTGCTTAGATTCACATTTGCCATTCAGCCTTTGTGCACGAGTCCATCCTGCAGACTAAGATCTCACCTTTCTCTTCATTAGGTTTTCCTAAACTGCTTCAAATGGTGTCTTGGCGTTTTTGGAAACTTTTTTTATGCCAAGGCTTCCCGATCGCTCAGTAGACATCAAGATCTAGAATATGAATTGGCCACACATGCAGATAACAGGTGAGAACAACAGGGGTCATCCCAACATTGGCTCTGGGTGGCCCTCGGCGTGCTGTGCCTGGGGCTAAGCAGGACAACTACTTGCTTACTTCTACCTCGGAGCAAGGAGGGGTGAAGGACACCAAAAGCTTTGGCTCTGTCCTCTTCACTGCACAGACTAGCCAAGCCCATGAAGGGTAAAGTAAAAATTCACCTTCATTATAATAGGAGAGGAGATTTTCCAAGCCAGGTGCTCAGGCACCTGTCCCTCTTCTGAGCCAATTTGCCACCTTGCTCCTCTGCTCCCTTCTCCTTTGCAGCACGGGTCTTACCTCACACCTTCTCTGCTGCACCAAACTCACGCTGGCACATTTTCCTCACTTCTGGCTATGATTCAGCATTCCCCCAGCTTGAGGGCTTGCTGCAGAACGCAACTCTTGGTTAGAAAAGCAAAAGTTCTGAGCTGGTTTTGCGGCAAAGTTTATCCTTGGCTTTGCCCACATTTAGCTCCAAGTCAGCAGATAGCTTCAATGCAGTTGACTTTGCATAAACATATTACCACAGGTCTTTAGTTACTACATTGTTCCCCTCTGTTAATGCACAAGCAAATAAAGACAGTCTTTTACCTCATGTTCTCCTTCCTGTGAACTGTCACATACATTTCATAGACTCTCCCTTGTGGAACAGCCCCCGCTGGGATCAGCAAGCTTACTCCTGCAGAACGGAAGAGACACAAAAGATAAAATGGAAAAAAAGAGGCAAGTGGGCCTGTGAAGAGGCATGACAGGAGAGGCAGAAGATGAAGCCTGGGATCCCAGATTTTCACCCAACCTCACCAGCAGACTCTAAACGACCTCGGGAGGAACTCGGGAGAAAAAGTATTTACTGCAACCCTGGCGTCGCAGATCCGGCAGTCAGCTGGTCTGTTCTTACTCCTCTTGTGCGTCGGCACTGAAATAGGGGAGTGGAGAAGAGGATTTTCTTCCCTTCCATTTTATTTCATTTAAAGAGCAGACAGACGGTTAGGCTGCTGCTTACCTTGTAAAATGATGGAAAAACTAACAACTCTGACTAAAACTAAAGCTGTAACGGGACATCTCTCCCTAGGCAATTCTTACTTAATTAAAATCAGGAAAGAAAGGCAGTGCAGCACTGTCCCAGGAAGCAACAAGAACTAGTTGTTTTCTGAAAGATGGCTTCTGCGACTGGCATCCTGTCTTTTAATGCGCTCAGCTTCTAATTAGACTGCCAGGGAGGCAAAATTGGGCTTCTTGGTATTTTGAAGTGTAGAGTGGCTCAAAATTCGGGTATCCAACCTTGAAAAAAATGTGGGCAAATATGCTCTGTGCCCTTTCCAGTGACGATTAGCTGCACACTTGATATTACAAAACACTGTTCTTACATTACTGCAATTTCAGAAATGTAGCAAGTGACTCCCCAGAAAACAGAGGGTCCTGTCATTACATGACAAACACGGCACATGAACCAGCTATTTCACTCTGCTGGACACGTCTCAGCCAGCTGTCTTTGCAGATGTGGATTAGCTGGGAATCAGTGGCAAGGATTTTAATACAGTTATTACTACACAGCTGAAAACAAACCTACAGGCAGATTATTTACATTTACACATATGCTCGAGAGAGGCTTTATAGAAACTTTGCACGGCCCTGTCTCTCCTCTTTAGCATACATGGTTTGGTTACGCTGGTGCCCTCCCATGTGTTGGTGTACAGGGGCTCAGTCCCATACCTGGCTTTGAAGGGGTGGGATTAGCTATGAAAGCATTTTCCATGAATGCCTTCTGACACTTGTTTCTTTTCAGGCCTGTTACACCTCAGCTGTGCATGTTCTCAGCTGTAACAGGGCAGGCGTAGCGTAAACGAAGGGCTTTGATCATATCACTAGGTGGATATACATACATCTAGAAGAAGCACGGAGGCATACACGGTAGCGGTAGACAGACTGATGTATTTTAGAAAACTTATCTTAATCATTTTGAAGGGATTACAGCAATAAATAACCATCTTTTTTTCTTTACAAATTGGTATTAACATATGTGAATTAAATGTGACTAATAGACTTTGCTGACAATGTACACCACCATGGCGTAAGAAACCTGAGTATTAATATCTACCTTCAACTGCTACTTAAAGAAATGTGAAATCCAGGACTGTATAGCATAAATTTTCAACACTGCTCAGCAGTCAGCACCAGATTTCATTAAGTAGTTCAGCTTTCACTCAGGCTCTTAAATTTAATAGCTATTTTTGCCCCCTGTTCCACGGTAGCTCAGAGAGGAGGACTACTGCTCACCGACCACTTTTGGCTGCTTCCTGGGCAGTGTGGGGCTGCGTCCTGGAAGGTTCTGGGCCACCTAGGTGTTTTGCTTTCTCCATAACATCAACAAACAAAAAAAGATCCAGTAAAGGAGCAAGAGACAAGGGTAGGCACTATCTCCTCAGTCAGGGCACTGTGCTCTAAAAAGGCCTAGAGCTGACCACCAGGTGTAAAGGAGGAAGGCAGAAAAGCTGTGAGACCTTGAGCTATCTCATCAGGGAGTTGTGGTCTCACATATACTGTGGCCCTACCTGGACTCAGAGCTCCAGAGAAACCGGGCAGGGGGATTCCTGATCACTGTATAGCCTATATATCCCCCACATCCAGTGTTTTATGCATTTGATTCGACCCCACTTCAGATGTTAATGCTGCTCTTCATTAGCATGCCCAACCCATGGGAACATCTAGGTGCTGAACTTCCTTTGAACGTCACACTTCATTTAGGAACCAAACAGCAGAATGGCTCTCCTAAAAAATCTGGCTGCGAGAGCCAAACTCTCCCAAGGCTGCCCAGGAGCTCCCTGGATGCTCTGCAACTGCCTCCTGGTGCCTGGGTGGCTTGAAGGGGGCCCAGCAGCCTGGCCTTGTACCCTATGAGAAAGACTGAGCAGCACCTTGCAATTACATCAAAGGGCTCGGTCCCCCTCTTTCCTAGTTGTAAAACAAGTCAATCATATGTATAACAAGGAAAGAAATATAGAAAAGACACTCTTGGGCCTTATTTTCCTTAGGTATGTAACGTGTGCAGGAAAAAAGCCTTCCAAAAATTAGTATTCTGCTGTCCTACTTCAATACCACACAGTCTGCAATGAATTGGAAGTGAAACAACCGATTTGTTTTTTAATTAATTTGTCCTTTTTACGTGTGATGACAAGATTGAGGCTTTCTGGCTTGCAGTCTCTTTTCTACAGCTGCATGAAAGGACAAGGTCAAGGATGCTGAATCTCACTTCACACAGCGAAGCTCTGAAGCCTCGCATGTCTCAGAAAGTGGCTAAGAGCCCTGCAATATTCTGTTAAAAAGGTGGCCAGGACTTTGGGAAAGGAATACTTGAAGTACCTTGGTAGACCTGAATAGGGGGAAAAAAATCTGTTTGTTCTGAACAAAGAAAAGGCAGAGTCCCAGGAGTGACCCTGTTTTTTCTTACATAAAAGCAAGCAAAGTCCACTTAAAAACACAAAACAACTGAGCCTTTAAGCCAACATGGCTAGCACTTACCTGAATTGGGAATTACTAGATGACCTCCTAAAGAATTGAAGGTCCCAAACGCCGTGCACGATGGATCTGTTTGCCGAGCAAGGCTCTGGGTTTTCATGTTCAGGGTCTCATTCTCCAGCAGAGACTGTGTAATCTGTGGGGACAGCTTGGAGGAGAAGTCAGAGAGGTCATCCTGGGGAGTGACTGCGCCAGAGGTGTTATAAACCTTGATTTTCAGGTTGGGCAGCGGGTCCAGGATCGGAGAATTGGTCATTGGGATTTTATCAGAGACGTCATGTAAGGCGTAAACAGGACCCCTGTACATGGCTGCAGCAGAAGTGAGGTCTGGTGGTACCGCAAGGAGGTCTGCATTGGAGATGAGAAGGAAGAACAGAATTACTTCTCTATTCTGATTACTTCCTTCTGGGTAACAATTCAGATTTGCATTCTGCATTTTGCATTTCATACCAAAGGTTAAGACATGCAAAGCCCTTGCAGACTGACCTTGGTCTCCTTTCCCATGCATCTCTCCAGCAAACTCCCAGGGCTTGTATTGCCCCAGCCGCTATGGAATCTAATTGTCATACAAAATTACAGCATGTTTCTGCTCTAAGGATTTTTCACCGGGATTATTTTTCCAGGCTGCACTCAGATTTCCAGTATGACATGCTTAGCTTCAGGGCAAGATGTTTTCCATACTCAGTAGATCTAGTTTTATTACTAATCCCCCCACTCTAAATGCTAAGTGAGAATCATTAACCGATTTATCTAATTGGCCTAATGATAGCATTCCTGAAATAAAAACCAGAACAAACCTATGAAGTCATCGTGCCCAGTGGGGGATTAGTACCTGCATCACACTTTCTGGAGATTCGTTTTAAGAGTATCCCCAGCAAAGAAAATGACACTTCTGCTAATCTTCCACATGACAACTCTCTTGTCATCTTAACTCTTACTTTGATTTATTCTTTTTGAACACATGTTGGAAAAAAAGGGGAACTCTACAGCCTAAATATGGGTCTGGAAAAAGCCAGCACTAACTTTAGAGTGTTTTTTTCTGGCCAATGAAGTGTGGAAATAATCAAGCTGTTATGCACCAGTGATAAAAATGCTCATTATTAAATGATGTTCTATGGCAACTTCTTCTTCTACGTTGTCTGTTGAAAGTACAGTACTTTCAAACTACTATTTATGCCTGTGGAGACAGGGCACAGTAAAAAGGCTATTAGTGAAACAAAGGGGAGGAAGATGTGATAGAATTACTGTACTGTAATATCATTCCTGCGATGAATCCTGCCTCTGTTGTTTCTGTCAGAGCTTTGCCTTTGATTTAAATTTGAGCTGGACCTGTATTTCCATAAATGTCTCTGTGTCTCACTCTCACATTCACGCTCTCTCTTCAGAAGTTAAATTCCTCTGCTTTATGCTCTTGAGCACATCTGAAAAATGCCAACGTGGGTTTTGGGCACTTGACCATCAGAAACAAATGGATATCATCTTTCTCCCTTTTATGAAGTGCCAACAATCACCCAGCGAATATCATTCATGCAGCCCAAGAGACCATAACCTTATAGCATCTCCCTGAATTGGTCAACACGGAGTGAAATGACAACTAACCTTGCCTTGCAGCCTTGATGTTAACAGGCTGAAATCCCCCATTTAGTGCTGAGGAGTCGATAATATCTGACTCAAAGTCACGGTGGTTCTTGCGATAGACGAACAGGGCCACAACCACGGAAATAGCCAGGCACACAATCACGGCTATGACGATCCCGACGTAGAGAGCAACATCGTCTGAGTCAGGAGCAGCTAGAGGGAGAGAGGCCAGGAACCTTGAAGAAATGTGCTCCTCACAGGGACTTTCAAGAAAACACATTCTTACTATTCTCGTTCCCTGCAGATATTTACTACATTTTTTTATAGGTTAATTTAAAATCCATTTCCAAAGCTATATAACAGGTCTATGCCCTTTTGATGGAAATGATCTTTGATTTCTCTCTAACTTGTGTTCTGACTCTTTGCCTATCTACTCATTCATCTGTCTAGTACCCAGGCTGTGAACTATTAAGCATAACACAAGTTACAGACTTAGTCTCATGAAGTAAATTCATGAAATTACGAAGTTATGAAATAAAGTTATGAAATAAAACGGTATATCATGGTGACATAGTGTCATAATATTGGTATTTAGTGGTTTTTCTGATAACAAAAAAATGTGGGATTTTAAACTTCAGAAGCCCTATTTTTTAATTAAAAAAAAGTCAAAAGCCCCAAAAAGTCCATTTTCTATGGAATACCTGGACTATCAGGATGTATCTTTGAGTCTGCTTTTTTTGAACTGTAATGTGTCAAGCCATTTCTCCCTTCCATCCATTTCCCTTTAAAAAAAAAAACTAGTAAAGCAGAGAATCAAACACCGAATTCTCATCATTGGCATTAACACATCCGTATTTGGAAGCACAAGAAATAATGTGGTAATTTACGAAAAGGAACCCAGATTTATTAGAGCTGTCTTGTGAGAAAATGGCTATGATATTTCTACTAGCTGCTTACACCGTATCTTCGGCACTAATTCCAGGCTAATCTCTAGTGTCGTTATCCACTAGACATTTTTTTCCAAAAAGTCTGAATATATGACCAAAATTTGATGTGTTTCTATACAGTGAAGAATCCCAGTTTTAGAGATAGCACAATGAAAAAAGAAAGTGCAAAACCAAGTCAAACTTTTTTACTACCCCGTTTTCGTTAAGTTTAAAACATGTGAAATAATTTTTACTTTATTTTTTGTTCCCTGCCTTCTAGCCATTGAAGCCAGGCTGCCCTCCAGTGCAGAGGTGAGAGCTGGCAGATGTTGAAAGGGTCTGATCAATCTCTGTATGCTCCTAGCTTTCAGCCCTTCAATGTACCAGTCTCGAAACATCACATTTTTTTCCTCAGCAGTTCAGGAAGCAGATCTCCAAGTTCCAGCTCAAAGACAAGTTATCCCTCCACCACATTTCTTACATTTGCTAAGGAAATTTTAATGAGAAGAGGGTTCATTCTCTCCAGTTTCTGCCTCAGAGGCAGCATCTTCTCCCATTTTCCTCGTGCATAAGGGCCGTTATCATTCTGTGTCAACCCACTGACAGTGAAATGCTGCGACTGCTGTCAAGAAAGCAGCATGCCACTTACTCGGCCGAACAGGTCCCTCTTTGCCTAGTCACACAGAGCTGGCGTAACAGTAAAGCTTGACCCAAGGAACAGCATCAAATTAGCATCCAGGAACGTAAAATCAAACATTAAACTTACAAGAAAATCCATATTCATTCTGGGTTCTCTGTTCAGTTGAAATAGGATAAATGAAACCTTAAAAAGAAAGAAATTAAACAAAAATGGGAACAAAATCAAATTAATGAGGAGAACAAAAAGGGAAGCATGAAAAATGGTTTCATTAAAAAAAAAGAAGGAAAAGAAACTGATGGCACTTTAAAATTCTGATACAGCACAGAATTATGATTTTGCATCCCCTGTCTCCTCCAGAGCCTTACTAAGAATTAATAAGCAGGCAGATTGAATTTCTATGCCAAAATCGGTCTCGAGTCACTAACTTTGGAGTGCTTAAAGTCTTTCTTTTATTGAGCATAAACTCTAATGGATCTAATTTATTTCAGACATCAAGGGTCATTAGCATATGGAAAGTCTTTTTTCCCTATCCCTGCCATATGCTTTAATTCCCAGGACATGTTCGGTGAGGCTCTAAACAGTTTTTTTATTTAATTATAGTAGCTTGCCGTTGATCTAATAAAGCTAAAGGAGACCTGTCGTCACTGGTCAGAGGTTAAATACCCATTCGCTGAGCAGAGTCCATGCACAAAGCCCTCTCTCTGTACTTCCCTGGAATTATTTTATCCTGTCTTTAATACACGTTCAATAGGAATTCCTCAGGGAGCAAAGAATTTGTCAGCAAATGGGAAACTGAGTGGCTTCTATTCAAAATTATTACAAAATCAATAAGGCCCCTGGGGTCACAACATTATTTATTTGAAATCTTTGCAAGCACCGTATATTGACAAAGTCGTAACACAATTTACAGCTGTATTTTGGAACGGATAAATAAGAGAGATTGTTTCCTTTGTCTTTTCTTTCTGCAGCTCCTCCAGCATGGCACGCTGGAGCTGCTCAGTTCGCACACGAGTCCTATGAACTTGCTAAGCACCTCCCAGCTGCTTTCCATCCATACGGGAATGCTGCAAGTCCCACCCTGCTGGAAAGGTAAATGACAAATCCAAAGTAAGCGGGGGAGTCGCTGTCAGGGATGGGATTAGAGTCAGTGTAAGACAGAAGGTACCGCTCCTCCATCACCTTCCCTCCAGTGCTTTTGAAGGGAATTTCACCCCCTCTCCCTGGATCGCACTGTGAGGAGCGCAGGTGGAACGAAACTGGAAAATGCACTCCTGGCACGTGCCTAATGCACAGGACCACGCTGCAGGCAGACTGGGGTAATAATCCCCAGCTCCCAGAAATGCTGAGTTTGGGTGCTCGGCATCTGTTGTGCTTTACATAGATCCTCCTGCCTGGCTGCACTGCTTGCTAATGAAGATATAGTCTATCCCAACCGCAGGTATAGACATACCTCTCCCCGAAGTTTCCAGACATTAACTATTGCGTAAATGCTACCTTAACTGAAATACCAGATGTACTGGGTTTGCATGGCAAGGTTTTGGCAGTGGAGGAGCTACAGACGTGGCTTCTGTGAGAAGCTGCTGGAAGCTTCCCCCATGTCCAATAGAGCCAATGCCAGCCGAGCCCATCAGCAATGGTGGTAGCGCCTCCGGGATAACATAGTTAAGAAGGGGGAAAAAAGCTGCACAACTGCAGCCAGAGAGAAGAGTGAGAATACGTGAGAGGAACAACTCT
>NW_009208051.1:0-5738 GCF_000690835.1 Fulmarus glacialis
AAAATGTAACTGGTACATGAATGAGTCGTCTTATACTGTTATTATCATTCTTGGCTTGGGCAATATTTGTGATGAAAGATCTTCCTGTCAGACCAAATATGGAAGAATGCGGGGTATGTGTCTTCTAAATAAATAAATAAAAATTTAAAAAAACCTAAGTGGGCCTATTTACCTTTCAAGTTCAACAGATTCTTGGCCATCTGTTGCTCATAACATTGATTTTCATTCCTCTTGGCATCATACCTGCTAAAGTCAGTTCATATTAATGTCAGAGATGATGCATAAAGAATAAAAAATGTGTCTGCATTTCAGCTACTGAGGCTCCGGAGGAAAGAATAAAATATTAAACCAGCAGATACCTGAATTCACCTAAAGAAACTCCATCTTGTCTGTGCTTCATGGGTAGCCTTCTGTTTCTATGTCTCTGAAGAGTTAATGGCTGAATCAGGGTAGGAGGGGACAGCAGATGTTTATTTTGAAGGTAAATATACTGTTATGTAGCTCGTGGTCTAATGATCAGTATGCAAGTATACGAAGACTGGGGATGGCTGTGATGTACTGTGACAAACAGCGAAGTCACATGCTGATTGATCTGCGAGCCCAGTGGAGAAGCCAGTCAATACCAGTAAAATTCACGAAGTTTTTCTTTCTGCTAGTTGGCTGACATGCCATTGATGCATGCCGGAGAGCTAATGTCATTAGCCAAGCTGTACTGCAGCATCTGCCACTTCCACAAACCCATCAGTGACACCCATGGGTAAGATGGCATTTGGTTTATGTAGCTGATGACAAACCAATCAATTGTTTCTCAGCAGTCACCAGTAGTTTCTCAGCAATCTTGCAAAGACGAAGAAATGTGTGCTCACACAGTAGTAGGCTCTCATCCTTGCACATTAAACATGCATTGACCTGGTTTACTTTAATATGTGAATGTCAGGCTTCTGTTCCTCAATCACTGGTTTATGCAGCGGAGTCGACACAACACAGTTTCTATAGGTAATAGCCATATTTATTCCCTTTTCTCTCTACTTGTCTCTGTGCACCAATCTATCAACAATTTCCTGAAATTCAGCTATTTCTCTTCTCAATATGAAATGAAACCTGATACAAAATAACATATGACATGAAATCATACATAATGCTGTAGGAATGAAAACAGCAGAAAACCAAGACAAACAAATCTAGCAGCAATAAGGAATACACCTACCTTAATTAAACCCTCCCTTACATTTTCTTCTTTATTGGGATTGATTAATTTAGGAACTAATTCTGGTTTCAAGAAAGCCACCGAAAAATCTCTCACTGACTTCCAAAACAGAATCTAGCCCACTGGTTTTCCACCTGTTTTATTTCATACTACCTAAAACTGAATCTAGTCATATATACCAGCAAAAGAACAAAACATGAAATTGCTTGATTTTCACAGTGGATGAGACCACTCCATCTCTTTAATAACAAGATGCTTTAGAGGAAGTGCATAAAAAACCACCCTTTCAGCAGCCTTTTCAGGATAAAACAACAGGAGTTTTCATTCCCAGAATCAAATTCCCCTGGTGACTGGACTCCCAACATTTCCATAAAAACTCCCTGAGTCATCAAATTCAGACCAAGAAACTGACTGCGGGCATGGAATTCAAGATGACCTGTTTTCCCCTGGTTACATTTTTGTCAAGCACCCGTTGGCTCACACCCTCAAGCATGGAGCTTTGGCATCACTTTAAAACCTCGTCTGTATTGTTTTCATACTTACTTTCAGAATTGGATATTATAATTTTCTCTCTAACGGTCAAATCCCTAAATAAAACTTGTTTGGGCAGAGTCTCAGAAGATATGGGTGCAAAAATCTGTATCCCGAGTCGTCTGGCTGAGATAAAGAGCAATAAAGTTCCTCTTGGCCTGTAAACATGTTATTGCAGTTAACTTCTAAGATAAGCCTCATCTGATGTGGAAAAGGTTGGAACAAACTGAATATGTTTAAATGATGATTATGGACTTTCAAGACTCCTATTGAAGTCACAAAACATTTTGTAGTAGAACAAAAGGCTGCCCTAAACTCAGTAACTGGTTGAGGAAGAAAGGTATGACTATAAATGAACCTGTTGGAACACCACTGTCACCACCTTCACTGCATGCTGAGACTCAAGATATTACCATCGCACTGCTGGGCCTTTGTTCTTATCCTGAAAATCTGGTTAGAATGAGGAGTCACATGCGTCTCCATCAGGGGTGGCTAAATCCTGAGCAACAGCTAAGAAATGAAGTTCCCACTCAAATGAGCTAAAATCTTCTCTTACCTTATTCTTTCCACACTTCCCATTTTCTGTTCTCCACCAAAAAGAAGAAAAAAGCAGAAAACATTATTGTCCCTCAACAGCACTGCTGACTTACTCCTCTTTCCCCAGCACATCTCCAGGGGTCTGACAAAAAGAAGAAGCTGAAGGGAGAGGGGAGCTTAAGAAAATTTGGAGGGAAGGGCAGCTAAGATAAGAAAGGGATGACCAAAATCATTGTGGGAGTCTGAGGTGGCAAAGCAAGCAAGGAAAACATTGAATTTGTCATGAGCAGCTCAATGTAGCAGGAGAAAAAAACATGCATGTTTTGGACAGAGAATATATTATTTGTTGCAATAATCTTAGAAAACTTACTCAGCTTCAGCATAAATACCTGATCTGTGGTACGCTGGTATATACATTCAAAAACAGTATGGTTGACTCCAGCCTCTTCCTCTGACCTGGATAAAAGGGCTTGTGTTGTACAGCTTGGCAACATGGCAGCTTTTCCAGGGGATGTTAGTTCAATCACTGCTGAATTCCTTTCACTAACTTTTCTGCTGTGGGCCTGACATGTCTGTAAATACTACTTTTTCTGTTTCTATTCACTGGGGAAACCTCCAGGCCCAGTAAAGGAGCCACCAGTATCACAAATGGTTGTAAAAAGCGTTAGGAAAGCATGAGTAAAATGGCATGGGAATATGGGAATGAAAGAGTAAAGAAAACTAGAAGAAAAATAGCCAAGCTGTGAGCATTAATATTCTGAAACACCCTTTTGAAGGGAGGAGGAAGGGAAGACTGAATTAAATTTTTGGAGTAACATATCATATAATTTCTGATAATATGACTACAGAATCTGAATAAAACAAGAGTTTTCTTTTTTGGGGAGTAAAGGGAAAAACTGTTTATTTTTAAACTTCAAAAGTAAATTGATCATCTTCTCTATGTTGAAGGTTAACTTTTTTAGCATCCCTGCTTCAGCCAAAACCAAAAGATCTAATTTCAAGAGTGTTTAAAGAGCTTTTAGAAATAAGAAATACCAGTATTGCCTCTGCTTTCAGAATATCACAGAACAGTTGTTAAGTTATGAAAACATATCACAGAATAAGCTAGAATTTGTGGAGCTTACCTTCCTACGATGGGATGGCACAATAAAATATGTTTCAATGTTATGCTTCTTCAAGAAACTGTTCCTTTCATGACCATAACCTGGTTCTACCTCGTAGTCCCCATTTAGGCACTCTAAGGTGGTCTTTGTAATGTGAACTTTCCTGGAGAGAAAAATCAGACATTGCTGTTTAAAGCAAAGATACCTTATGAACTGAAACACACTCCTGTCCAGAAGATCATAAAGAGGTCAAATTATGTGCAAAACCCCATTTTTGATGTAAAAAAACCTTGTTTTGCTTTGTCTTTTCAGCCAAATAGAACATAGAAATATTTCTATTACATGCATTTTCTAAACTTGAGCAGAGTGAACAGTGTTGACTCTCTAAACACTTGCAGATTTGTTGATTTGTAGAAAGTGAAAGTATGCACATAATTTTCCACATTGTGTGGCTTTCTTAAGTGTTTACCTCACTGCCTGTTTGGAAAAACATCCTGCTGTTTGAAACTTGTGACTTCACACTCTGAATCTCTCCTGGGCATAAAGGAGAAACTTCTTTTTCTGTTCCCCTTCACATCTCTGACTTGTTTCATTTACTCACTCTGTTTTGTAGGCAGCTTTCTAATTCACTTTGTTTTGGCAGCACAGCCATCTTTGACGCTATTCGTGAGTTTCACATTTTCTCCCGAAAGAGCCCTTATATTTGAAATGTCTTCACAGAAGATATCTGAAAAGCTATTAGTGCTTTCCTCTATTAAACATGTGTTCAGATTTTTTTTGCTGGAAAGCTGTAGGTAAGGAACATACAAAATACACTGCCAAAATTGTCTAAGGCAGACATAGGTAACAAACAGAAATTCACTCATCTGAACCACAAAAATTAAGAGGTTCCATTGTCCCCCTGTTCAGCAAAAAATCCAACAGAGGATGCTAAGTCCCAGTCCAAATGTGAGCTGCACACAGAAGCACACCCATGCACCTTTGCGAAAGTACACTGTGTGCATTTAAATTGGGTCAAAGGCTATCCAAAGAGTAGTTAAAATTCCAGGACGCGCCCCATGGGTTGACAGCAGGTTTATGTGCTACTGTATCATTTGCACACACACCATCAATATTTGAGTGCATAAACAGGTATTTTTTTTCTATAGCAACCACTAGTGTTGGAAATCTTGCCATGTAAAAGGAGTAAGGCACACACCGGTCATGTGTACAGGTGCAAGGGTAAAAATTTCTTGGGATAACTAGAGCATTTTACTTTTATAACATGAAATGGTGGAAGTCTAGCATTCTTACATTCCTAGCATTGCCTCATTCCTACTCTTTATATTTGGCAGCTTCTAATAAGGATTTCATTTGGAAATGTTTTGATTTTAGTCTAACCTATTACTAATGCAAATATCAAGATCATTTGGAGAATTCCACAGGATAAATCACATAATACGTTGCTTGCTCTTATCGAACACAACCCTTCTTAACGATAGCAATTCCATTGCAAATGCCTCAGAGAAGGAAATAAATTCTTCACCCACACAGGTTTCTGTTTCTTTTTTTACGGTTCTTTCTCAGACTCACCCAGGCAGTCCTCCAGCTTCCATTACATTAGCTAAAGTCACATCATTTGACCAGACATCATATTGCCATTTTCGGAGTCCCAGGACCCCACAAAGCACCCTGCCTGTATGCAATCCAACTCTCATGTTGAGATCAACCTCTGTGGCTTCTGCAACAGATCTGGAATAGACAGTGTCAGAATATTAGTCTTTAGACAATGACATTGCTCTTGATTTTCTTTTTCTCTCCTTCCCCCATAGTTAACATATGTATATATGACTGAATAGACAGGATCTTTTAAAAACCTAAAATTATATATTCAGGTACTGTTCTTTTCCTTCACTAGTTTCAAAGACCCAACTGTAATTCCAAAGGAATAATTTTCTTGGTCATATTTTAATTACTGTTGAACCAAAATCTCAGTATTTCTAAATTTCTTGACCTTATACATTAAAATTAAATTTTCCAGGTTTTAAGGAAACCCAGAAAAGATTGTTTCATTACATGTAATAAAATAAAAAAAGAAAAAAAAAGGGTCAAGAAAGCAAGGGTAGTAAATGGCTTTGTCACGAAACTTCCCTAAGACTGTAACTTTTAGGTTTTATTTGCCACTTTTGCAGTATTTGCTACCACGGTCCTACAGAAACTTAGATATTTTACTGGGAGATAAACAAAGAACTTTCTAGCTGTAACTCAAATAACTCAGAGACAGCCAGCTTAACTCCTGCACTTTCCTATTTATCTTGCGTCTCACACATATTTACTTTTTTTGTCATAAATGTTCCTTTTTCCCAATGCATATTTATTTC
>NW_009208051.1:5748-21931 GCF_000690835.1 Fulmarus glacialis
TGACCACAATGTAATCGTTGGAATCAAAAGAAGATTTCTGAAATTATCTTATTAGGCTTAATTTTAACCTGACATGTAAGTAAGCAAACGTTTCAATTCTACCATTACTCCGGACTGCTTTCAACTCAGTATTAAAATGGGCTACCTGGCTTCTTCTTTTTACCAAAAATCTCTGTTAATATTTCTCCTTATCCTAGCCTTGCGTTTACTGATTGGTGGATTCTTCTCTCTCTAATTCTTTTTTACCCCCCCCCACTTCACTCATATAAAGATCATGCTTGATCCTATATGGGCTAACTGAATTTCATTATGAAGGAGTTTAATATTAAACATTAAGGAAAAGATTGGTCTTGTGAGTAAAATATAAACTTGAGTCACTTAAGACTTGTATTTAATTTCTCTCCTCTTTTACCACAGTTCGTTGTGACTCAAAGTAATTTTATCTTCTTTCAGTTCTCCATATGTAATATCAAAATAATACTTTCTTTTCCTTACTTCTTTTGTTTGCAGTGGCTTGATCTCAAGGTAATAGTGTAAAACATTTAATTTGTAATTAAAATAATATAAAATAATCTGGAAAAAGAGCACAGTATGGACCCCAACATTTCCTCTCTGTGCAGCACAGAGGGTTAAAAATAATTTTAAAAAAGTTATTGTCTCATTTATGTTGTCACAGTTTAGATTTGTGATGTTCTCTATGTTCACCATTTAATTAAAATTCCACTTGAATGAAAACCTGCTCAGTTAGAAATTAACATTTTTTTCCCCACGTGTCTCAGACTGTCAGTCTTCTTGGATTATACTTATTTAATATTTCATGATATTTTTTGAAGTGATATTTTCACCCTATGCTACTGCTAGGAAACTGTTGCAACTACTAGTAATCAGACAGAGTTGTGCTGCGCCTTTACTTTTGTGGTATGCTCAGCTAAGCATAATTTCCTATGGTGAGACTGAAAGGGCACAGACTTATATTTAAATGCTCTTACAGTTTCTGCGAGAAAAGAGGTATGAAGAGGTATTATTTGAGAAAGCAAATGGATAAGCAATGACTCCACTCTACTATCTTCTACAGTTCAATTACCCAGTTACAGGAGTACAGGACAAAGAAAATGACGAAACCAATAAATCAGTGCAAGAACAGCAGATAAAGAGTAATTATAAACATTAATATCTTTCCAAAGTTCCTGTTAGAGTGGCACAGAAACCACCTGTAACTATGGACTTGCGCCTGTAAATTAAATCTAACCTTCAGAGATTTTCATGGTGTAGCGGGGAAAGGAGGAATTAATTGGCAAAGTCATTATTAAAGGCATTTTTAATTTTGGTGCCACAGTAAGGAAGGATTCTTCATTTCTGTGAATGCAGGACATGCTATAACTTGCACCCTGCACTGACTTGTGAACACTGAAAAGGAGCCTTGAAGCTAATAGTCTTACACGTTACAAGCAGAGATAACACTAAGTAAATCTTTGCAGCTTTTTCTGTTACAGAGACACCTGGCATTCCACAGTTAAGCTGCAGTCCAAAAAGAGATAATATCAATAAATAAATGAAGCCGACTAATCAGTGTAAGACTTGATTTTCATGAGGTTTTTAAATTTAAATTTTCAATGCATTTAATAGGAGAAGACCTTAAATTGAGGCTCTGGCTATAATTTTCCCTTGATCTTCATTGACATTATGTTTTTTAAAGTATCGTCCAGCTACACTTGATTTGGCAGAGAGGTCTTTAGGAGGACTTTTCAACTGTTTCAGGAGTAGTCACTGTATTTGTCTCTTGCATAGTTGTACTTGTTTAAATACATTTAACAGAAAGGGCAGCATAGGTCAAGATGTGGGGTAAGTAGCACAAGATACCTGGCCTCAATTTAAGTAAGGAAATCTGCAGCCATGAAGTGCTGAAGTATATACCATGTCAGCCATCACTAATGTGAGTAACGTGGGGATCTCTTTTCTCCCCATAGGGAATCTGGGCATACTAAATTTTTCAGTAATATTTTATGCAACAGCACAGAAAGCCTTATGCACAGCTTTCTGAAAGACTAAATATTTTCTTGTCCTATTTCTACTCACTGCAGGTCAGCTTTCCTTTATTCAGTATCTGTTCCCAGTAAAGCCTCAAAAATTACTCCAAGGGGTCCTTGAGTGTTACAGGGCTTCTTGTGCACACTGCTTGACAAGCCTTGAGGAAATTAAGAGAGCTGATAGTATAAGCCATCTAATGATAACTTAACCTTTGTATCTTCACCTGTGCATGTGTATTGTGCCATTAACAGACTGACCTTACACCAAGACCCTGCAAGCCAAAGCCCTTCATGATTACACCTTGCTTGCCTATGTTCTCCTGCATAACTAAGTACCTATGTAATTATCTTCACTGACAAATCTGCAAGCGTGTGAGTTTCTCTGTTCACAAATGAATGTTATTTTTTTTCTCCATTTAAAACAGTATATAAAACCTCAGGCTAAACGTAAGTGGAAAGACAGTGAAATTCAGACATTGATAAAGACCACTCCAGACCTTTGACCTTGCTCTGTCCCAACTGGCTTGAGAAAGAGGGGGAAATTTCATCTGCTTTTAGAAATTTAAATAGCATAACAAAAAGTAAATGATAAGAAATAAGCAGAGAAATACAACATGGCCGATCATACTCCTTGTCAAATAAGCTGTACTGTACAATGTACCAATGAACCACAAAGCGGAATCTGAAAAACACTTTATGTTTTGAACAAAAGATTTCCAGAAGTAGTCACTTAGTAAAAAATCTAAATCAAGAACGCATTTCTGTATTTTCCCCAGAAACTACCCTGTGTTTCAGGGGTGCTTTCACCATTATTAAATTTGAGTAGGAAGAAAAGCTCATGAACAGTTCATTAAACTTTTGAATTTACCTTGAAGACCTGTGTGTCCTTTATGCAGTTAATTTCCATGAATATATCCCACTGAACTATCAAAAATGAGGAATGTTAATACATAAAAAATAGGCTTCAAATGTAATTCAGAGCAGTACCACAATCATATTCCCAAACAACATCAACATTTCTGCACTAAAATATCACAAAAGTGTCCAACGATGCATTTTAAATTATAAATACATTTCTGAAAAAATATCAGCACTTCACAAAAAAGCCATGAATAGGAAAAAGAAAAGAAGTTTCTCAAATAAATTATTCATTATAAATTATTCTCTCCTAGATCTAGTTCAGATATAATATACTCAAAAGTTTTCCAAACGTTAACACAAAAGTAGGCCCAAAACCAAATGGAAATCGAAAAACATTTTCTTTTTAAACTAGAAGCATGCAGAGTCTATGCAAGTGACTAATAAGATAGCCATCTACCCTGACAGCTCAAGTATCCTACCACGCCTTTAAATTTTAGTTCTCTCCTTAGCTACAAATATTTCATGTGCCGCTACAAACCATCAAAGTCATTTAGATCATCTGCAGAACAGCTCCAGACCTGCATTTGAAAGAAAAAAAAAAGCTCTGCATCCCATTTCTTATAAGTTATTTAGGGCTTTTCTTTAGTCCAAAACTATCTGCATAGAAATAGATGTTTCCTGGTTAAAGGCATAGACAAGATTTTTGGTTCAGTTACACACGTTTGCTTTTTATATATGCACGGTTCTAAGATAAGGGTGCCCTTTAATTTTGCATGTCTCCCTAAATATTTCTGTGTCAGCTCCATTTCAACACCATCAGGAATTGGTTAGTTCTTGGATGTTAATTACACAGACTATCTTTCTGTGATCTGCTCTGTCAGCCTGGCAAGGCCGTGGGAGGAGAGGCTGCAGGCCATGGCCTAGAGCACCAAGTAATGCCCGTATGCTAGGCCCCCTTGCCCTCCCTCTGATTTGTCCTCCCACAAGGCGGAGGCCATGTTAGTCCTCTCAGGCAATTAAGTTTTGTTGTTTGAAAACCTTTGCTGCCTGATTCCTCAGCTGTTTCTCCAGGTCAGGTTTGGGTTTTTTTGGTTTGTTTTGGTTTTTGTGGTTTGTTGGTTTGTTTTTTTTTTAATATTGACCAGAGCTGCATGCTTTCCCAGGACGTTGCTCACCTGGAGCATGGCAGCAGAGAGCTGGGGCAGAGAGCCTGGGCTGTGAAGGTCTGATGGCTTCAGCTCACTTTGACAGAGATGCAAGCTGACTAAGCTTTCACCAATGGTGGTGAAGTCAGCTCATGGTAGACAGCTTTCTCCACTGCTGAAAATGCAATTGCTGGTTCTCCCAGAATTCAACATCAACTCACTCCTGCCAGTCCAAACCTTCCCAGGCCCCGGACCTCTGGAGGACTAGGGGAAAAGTATCAACAGTGTTGACATCAGGAAAGTTAGTGCTTCTGTCTTCTTCCTCAGACAAAAGATCACACAGGAAAACTTGACATTTCAGTTGGGCTTCCTCAAACTGGCTGCTGTAGTTCCTTCCCCAGTGCCTTTAGTCAGCCGATGACCAAACCCATGGGAAGGAGACAGTTCAAGCATCAACCTCCACACTGTCCCATGCAACCAAGCAGCAACACAATGTGCAGGTGCAAAATAAGCCCAACTTCCATCTGTGAGGTCTTACATGGATGACTGGTGGAGTCATCCATATTAGGTGGAGTCATCCGTATTGGACAAACTCACCTATGTGACACTGAGAAAAGCTGATCTATCTCCTGATAGACCCCACTGGGGTGCCCAGATTTCAAGAAGAAAAGGTTCATGGACACTTTCCTTCAGACCTCTTCAAAATCCACATGCAGGAAGATCATTCAATACAGGGGGGCAGACAAGACCTATTCTAAAGTAACCCTCCCCCTCCTCGCCCTGTAATACGTATAGGTTAAACTCAAGTAGTCAGCACCAGCTGCTGTGATCTACAGTTGTGCTCCTACTGTGCCATGCTACCTGCTAATGTAGACATAGCCAGCGATGTAGTTAATGGTGCAATTCCCTCTGACTGAGTACTAAAATGGCATCCTAGTAAGATGTCAAGAGAAGGAGTATCATGAAAATGTACCGTTTATGTGACAACATGAATGATTACAAGATCCCATTACACTTTTGACAAGTTTATGAATGTTAACCCCAGCATTCTGGCCCAGTCCCAAATCTAGTATTTATATCCTGCTCGCCCAGATTCCCTCCTCATTTCCAGTTGGAAACATTACAGTTCACTTCCTGCCCTGTGGCATTATCAAGTGCATTTAAGTAACTCCCTCATTTCATCATACTTCATCTCCTCAGAGGCTACATTTCTGGACTAAGCCATAGAATTGTCTAATATAATTTATATCAGTTGATGAAGTGCTCTGTAAGGAAAGACAAACTATTATTAAGAATGTATAAAATTGCCCCTGTAATGCTAGCTTAAACCAGAACTTTAGCCAGTTTATGGGGGAGAGAGGGAAGAGCTTGGGTAGCTGGGCAAAACTTTTCTACATGGCAATTAGCTAATAAATATATCTATTTAGAAGGTAAAATACTGTAGTAAATAGAGTGGAACCTTCAAAGGCAAGCAATTTAAGTAAGGTGAAGACTGTACTTGGCCTAACACACTGTTCAAAACCGAGGTGAGGACAACATCTGGCACATTCGAGCAACATCTGGCACATCACAGGCGCTAATGAACATGACCATTTTAATTATATTACTAACAAAAATCTGACAGTTAAAACTCACCTGATGAAAGCAACATTGGTGGTATCCAACACTTAACTCCCACTTAAATACTGCCATGATGGTTTAAGTGACTCTGAAGTAGAACAAACACCTGGCCTGTACTGAGGCACTGACACAAAACTCACTGGCAGCAAAAATTCTTTTGGAATAGAAACAGAATATAACACTATCTGTTTTCCTGTTTTTTTAAGGAAAAAAAAAAGATCCTCCCATTATGATTCTGGTCTGACTTTAACTGTGCCCTTGAAAAAAATACTTTGTAGAAGGCAGATGAAATTGTGAAAAGTATTTTATAATGTTCTTTGAAAATTACCCTGAAAATCTCAATCTAAATGTAATGAGGCAACATCCTCAGATGATACTCACATGCAGCACCATATTCTAGGATACTTAAATAACAGTTCACAGAACATGAAGATAACAGAAAGTATCAATTTATATGAACTCATAACATTCAACTCGGTCAAATCACAGATCCATCAACCAGCCACTAGAGGCTTTTACTCCTTGATTTCCTGGAAAGAGGACATCTTGGTGGTACATATCTTTGGGACAGGCACTTTTCACAGATCCATCAGCTGAGTCACAATTCAAGTGATTTTATTCATTTATTTATCCCAGGTAACATGACAAACCTGTCACTAGGGATAACGACTTCCAAGCATAAATTTACAATGCCAAGACCTGATTTCTGCAGTAAAGTAAATAGACTTTTAAAGACTACCAGCTGGCATCCAACTCTGGATGAAAGGGAGAAGTATAAAAACAAAAGTGACTCTGCATCTCATGGGACTGATAAACAACACCACCTAATAATCATAACAATAGAAAATAAAATGTTGCATTCCAACTTCATCATCATAAGTCCTTCACTTCTCCTTTTCATTTGCTCAACGTATTTTCAAAAAAATTAATCTGGGGAATCCATCTTCTAACTTTGGTCTCTGTGAAGAAGTGAAGAGTTTTTTTCCTAATCTTCAGCAGAACCTATTTTCCTGGTTTGGAGGTCTTTGTGCAGTTGGTTTAGTCAAGTGCTTCTGTCACCAAAAGAACCTCACCCAAAATCCAACAATATCTGAACAGATGATGCTGCACTTGCAGTAAAAGAAAAAAATAGCACTGCCATCAAGGGCAACGGTACTTGGAATGCACCATCTTGCTGTTTCCTAACATAAGCAGAACAGGCACATTCATTTAACTAATATAACTAATATGCGGTGAGCCTGAATCTTACAGTCCTTACTCACACTACTAATTCCTCACTGAGAAAAAAATTGGGATTAATTGGTTGTGCTTATGTACAAAGAATGCAGAATAGTTCTCTAGCCATTCAACAACCCTAAATAAACCTGACACTCTCTTATAACCTTGCCTCTTCTCCACCTTGCCCTCTCACCATGCTCTGACCACTGACTACACACTCTAAAGACTTACAATTTATGAATTCTTTAAAAAATGAAATGCTGAAATTGTCAGTTAGTTATGTTCTCTGACTAAACATGTCTAGATAACACACTACAGCCCATCCATTTAGAATCACAGAGTTGTTGATGCTGGAAGGGGACTCTGGCTCAGAGCAGAGTCAGCTACAGAAGGTTGCCCAGGACTGTGTCCAGCTGGATTTTAAATCTCTCCAAGGATGCAAACTCCACAACCTGCCAGTGCAACCTCTCCAGTATCTGACCACCTCCACACTAAAAAAGTTTTTTTCTTACATTTAAATGGACTTTCTTGTACTTCAGCTTGTGCCCATTTCCTCTTGCCCCGATACTGGATACCACTGAGAAAAGTTTGGCTTTGTCCTCTTTACACCCTCTCATCAGGTATTTGTATGCATTGATAGGATTCCCCCTAAGTCTTCTTTTCTCCAGGCTGAGCAGTCCCAGTTCATTCCTTCCTTTTTAATTTAACTCCTTTTTCGAGTTTACATTGTCATGACAGCAGCCAATAAATGACAACATAAGAAGAGAACATGTTTCATTTCTAATATTAGTAAAACTGAAACATTCAAAGAAGGAAAGTTCAGACAGTTATATCACTACCTTATTTGTATACAACACATTTGTATGAAACACAGCACAACCAATGAATTAAAGACTAATGCTAGGTTTAAAAGAGGATGAGATCATCAGCTACTGCTTTCCAGGGATTTAAAAAGAAAGACTTTGGAAAATATGTACAAGGCCTGTATATCTAACTATGCTTCTAAAGGCCAAGGCTTTCTTATAAATGGAGTATCCATATACTGCTGGAAGAATGCACATATACATAATTTGCAGACTTAGGATATTCTTTTAGGATTTTATAGTACTGTAGACTATCATATATTATCATAGATTACAAAGTCTTGTATCAATTTTACAATTTTTACAAAGACGATGAACTTGCATTGAATGAGAGGGAGAATACGGATTCATTTACCCAACTCTTCACATTCTGAGAGATTTTATAGATGAACATTTATAAAACACATGGGTAGTAAAAACACATGGATTGAGCTAGAAATGACAATCAGCCTTCAACTGCTTTAAGTACTTCTCTCCTTTTTTCTATGTTTTCAAGTCCTTTGCAAAGAAACCTCAATGAATCCAGGTTCACAGAAAAGTTTAAGGTTGATATGAAACAACAAAGATGTGTAGTAATGTCCATGTTCCCCTAAAGCATTAGCAGGGCTTGAAGAAATAGCCATTACTTCCATAGAGATAAACCCAACTCTCTTGAGCAAAACTTACAGTGAACTCTGTGAGAGGATCATAATACATTCTTCTACAACACGAAGACTTTCCACAAATGAGCACAATTTGGTTTTGGAAAAACAAGCTCTTTGTGTGCATATATGTGCATAAACATCCTCATATACAAATGGAAGACATGAAATACATGATGTAGCAAAAGCCTTATTAGAAACAAGAAAGGAGGTGAAATGTTCCAAATCAAAAATGCATAATTTGAATTCATAAGCCTTATGTTTGCTTATTCTATAATTTTTTTTTCTTTATTTAATAGTTTGCTCTTCATTTTAAAATTGAAATTACACGGTGGTCTATTCTTCTTCACAGAGAAGGCAGGTCTTCTCTGTGTACAATGCAAAACCTTGGGGATTAAGTAAGGGGAAGCAGAACCTTGAGTCAACTCAATATTCCCAACAGCCCAGCTGACAACAGAGAGAAAGAGTAACTGGCTACTGGAAACAGTGGCCAAACACTTTCCAATACAGAACAGGATAAGGCCTCTGATGTGACACACTTGTGCAAGCTCATTCCAAATGTAACAGCACTGTTCTGACCAGTATTTATTTACATACAGAATTAATACAGGTGTGCACTCCCTGTATAGCTTCCCTATAAAACACAAGCACACACATGCACACACACACAGAGCAACACAGTAGTGAAGAAATTTCCCATCTTTATCCCTTCCCTCCTATGTAATGAAATAGATCTTCAGCTCTTGCTAAAAGCTCATTCACAGTTCTCTCACATTAACATTTTTTGCCTTGGTAAAATAATGATCAATGCAGAGCTCTCAAGCGTAAAAAAATTCTTCTGATCAGCAAAATGAATTTCACATTACATTTCTGAAAAGCAGAATAAATTAAACGTTTAAACATGACATACAGAAAGGAGAAATCAGCAAGCTATCATTTTGAGAATACAAACACATACACAACATGCATACATCAGGACCGGCTTTGTGTTTACATACTGGTGTGCAAAATGAGCAGTGTTTATCCCTGTAAAACAAGAAATCGGACTCCTTTCTTTGTGGCAAATGGCCATAGGAATATTTCATTATTTTCCAGTATTTTTTTGTCCTCTAATCAGTACATGTATGTGCCTCTACGTATTCACACTTGTGCACTTTTTCCTCACAGCAATTAAATGGAGTGGAAAATTGATGTCTAGAATGACCCTTCCTAAAATCAGTATCCTGTGACCCGAATGCAACAGTGTGAATTGCTAGGTGGGCACTGCTAGCTGATGCTGCTGTTTTTCTGAGACACACTTCCTGAATGCCACACAGAAGTTGTTGCAACACTCCTGTCCGGGTTCACCGTGCACAATACTTACGTGATGGTGTCAATCATATCCAGTCCCATTTCAACACAGCAATGGGCATGATCTGTTTTGGGCTGGGTCAATCCTGATACGCAGTAGTAACAGTCCCCTAGGATTTTTATTCTTCTGCAGTGGTTTTCCTTTAATAAAAACAGAATGGGAAAAGTTTTACTATTCATATAAACCAATATTTACAATACTATGGAATCATTCAGGGAATCCTTTTGTGGTCAAATGAAGTAATCTACAGTTCATGAAATCTGGGTTTCCTGTACAGAACAGCTGACATACACACACTTACTTATTTATTTATTTATAAATACACCCATATATACTGAAGATCAGCCCCGCATTGTTCAGCACACATGGGGTAACAAATTGTCCTGGTTCCGGCTGGGACAGAGTTAACTTTCTTCCCAGTAGCTTGGGGGGTGTGCTGTGTTTTGGGTTTGGTATGAAAGGAGCGTTGATGGCCCATTGATGCTTTGGCTGTTGCTGGCTGATGCTCGCACCGGGGGTGGGGAGCACAGCCGGGGTGGAGGACCCAGCTGGCCAATGGGGTATTCTATACCATGTGACATCATGCTCAGTATAAAAACCAGGTGTGTGGGAGGGCTTGCCCCCCCCGTTCGTGACACGCGGTCGGTGGTCGGTGAGCAGTTGCGTTGTGCGTTGCCTGCTCTGTATATTCTGTTATTGTTGTTGTTCTCTATTGTTGTTACTATTACTGTTCTATTTTGTTTTATTTCAATTATTAAACTGTTTTTATCTCAACCCGGGAGTTTTCCTACTTGTGCCCTCCCGATTCTCTCCCCCATCCCACCGGAGGGGGGGGGGGGAAGTGAGCGGCTGCATGGGGTTAAACCACGACACAAATACTATTCCCTTGCCCTCACATTAGGTCAGTATGAATTCAAGATTTGTAATGAGACTTCATTTCTGTATGAATCCAAACCGAAGGACTGAAGCCAACCAACTACTGAATATCAAGAAATGTTTTTATTCTGAGAAGCTTTTATTTCAAATCTAGTTCCAACTTACCAGGAAAGATGATGTATTTATCTGTAAAGGTACACACATTTGTGCATTACCAATTCATAAATCACAATTTACAATACAGCATGATCAGTGTAAATATGATACACTTGCAGATCTGAAGACACAGGCAGTTTGCATTACCATTGAATTTATCTCCTGTTTGCATACGGTTTAATTTCTACAGCCAAAGAGATCTGGCTAAATCTCTCCCATTTTGAAAAACCAATGATGGCATGTGATGATTGCTACATTGGTCTGAGCAGAGAGTTTATTTCTGAACAGAGAGCACATAACAAAATGCCTTTAACGAAGCAGTGCCTTTAACTAATAAACTATGAGGAGTCATGAAGAGATGATGGTATCCCTTGCAGCTAGACTACAGCAACTTCTACCCATTTAAAGGATGACACAGAAAAGTAAATAACCTGATTAAATGAATCCAACTTACACAGCTGGGACTATGCCAGTAAGTGCCATGCAAAATTAGCTGTTGTGAATATGATGAGAGAGGATTAACAAAAATCTGATTCATCCCTAAGCAGTGTCCTATATAGACTTGACTTCAGTGACACAGAAAGGGAAAAAAAATAAAGGGGGGGGGTGGTGGGGGAATTTAAAATTTCTGAAAAAAAATTACCTAATGATACTGGTTCAGCTTCTCATACAGGCACATATTCTCACCCAGTCTCAAGAATTAAAGTTGAATTGACCACACTCTCCATGTCATTACCCATATTTCAGCTCAGAAGTGATGGTTATGCCTACAGCGATCCCTTGCTCTCTGACATGTCATACACCAGCATTCGGGGCTTGTTATGACACACTCTTCCAGCTGCAGGCATTCCCATGCCTGTCTTCTTTGTAAATATTTCTGAGTATTTTACATATAATATAAAATGAGAATTACCTCTGTTCAGGCATGGAAGAAGGCATGCTAACACTGGGAAAATTGGTTTGTCTACTTTTTATAAATTAAGCAGTGAATTCAAAGAAGAGAGCCATCTTTTTGGGTATGCTTAACTAGTAGAAAAGGCTTTTCTAAGAGTGACTACTTAACATTTCTTCTGCTGTACAGCAGGATTTTAAATACACCACTATTTATCATTGCTAATATATATTTTAATGAATGCAAGCATAATTATTCTAGCAGTATTATCACTGAGGCCTTAGAGTATTCCTGCAGCCTATAGCCACAAAATGCCTCACCAATTTTACTTAGAGTTTTAGTTGGGTATTTTGAGGCTAGGCTAGGCTAGGCTAAATGGTATTACATGAGTAAAATAATTATTGATGCACACAAACTAATATGCAGACCTCAAAATCTATCCTGACACAAAACAGGCCTTCCAACTCAAGGTTTTTGGAGAGAAACCACTAAGTTTTTTAATAGAAACCACTAACTTTTTTAGTAGAAACCACTAAATTATACTGCCAAAATAAGCCTTTTTTTTTTTTTTTTAAATTGTGGGCAAATCTTGAAGCAGTAAAGGGTACTCAGCAGTTAAAGCTGGAACCTACTTTCCTAAATAAATCCAGTTTTGGCCCACACCTTACAATCCTCTATAAAGCCCTTTTCATCTTCAAATTTGGTATGCATGATTTGTGGCCAGGCTATGCCATGACTATTTGACCCAGACAAAAGTTATTCAGAAAAGCCATTTCAGTAATCTGGGGTGGACAATACGTATGTGTTAATCGATCAGTGTTCTCTCCTATTCAGTGTCTACCTCCAAAATGGCTCATTTCTAATGACTGCACTTTCTTAGAGAGCTTACTGGGCTATAGAGCAGTACTGCACGTTTTATAACAGGATACACAAAATTACTGTCAGACTGGAACAGCACAGTCTAGCAGCCTGGTAGATAGTTTAAGAAAGGAAAAAAACAGAACAGAGCTTGATCCAAAACCACTTTTCCAAGTCAGTTTGTTACTTGTGCAGGAGAAAAATAAAAGAAAAAGAAAATAAGGATTACAGCATTTTCTGGAGAGATATTAATTTTGATGGAAGACTTAAGGCTAAATAACCTGCTGTTTTTGAAACCACCACTCTGTTCCTTATCAAATGTTATCCTCACTGTCATTATTTATCATAATCAATTAATATACAGTAATCTCTAGTAAAATAATTTGTTTTCTTTTTCTTGACATGTGAGGCAGACTTCCAGGAAGGAGACACAGTGCAGCTTTGAAAGAGCAATCTTTTTAAGGATTGATATGCAAATTAACAAACAAATCCTTTCCCTCTCTTTGTTTTGTTTCCTCAGCAACTTCCAAAGAAGCCCTTGACTCGGCAATATTTTTCACATTTGTGACAGTGATGAATTAAAATGTGATAGTTACAAATTCTAGTCACAGTTGATACAAGCAATGTCTGTTTAGAAACAGCTGATAATTTGGTTTTATGCACATGATAAAAAGCACCAGAGATTGCTAGCACTGCATTAGCCAGGCAGCTTGCCCACCTGCGGTGCCTTACTGAGATGTTTCCAAGCGGATCTGCAGAATTCCCTCTGGCACAACTGTCAGTCACAGGGTTTGTCAGTGTGAAGTGGAAGCCCAGCTTGGAAAGCAAAGGGTACTTCAAAGTTGCTAAGAGCTTTCTTTACACTTTCAGACATGCACTTTATAAAGCAGTTCATTCTACCTATCT
Source organism: Fulmarus glacialis (assembly GCF_000690835.1). Taxonomy (NCBI): domain Eukaryota; kingdom Metazoa; phylum Chordata; class Aves; order Procellariiformes; family Procellariidae; genus Fulmarus; species Fulmarus glacialis. The sequence continues at coordinate 19,163 of NW_009208051.1, forward strand.
GTTAGGTAGAGTGGGGGGGGCCCTTCTGTTTTGAACAACTCTGGGTTTTTGTTGTAGTTCTTTTTTTAAATGTATTTTGCAGAAGGAGTGAAGTGTGCCAACTTAGACTGCAAAACTGGAAATTCATAGTCACAGAATCATAGAATCATTAAAGTTCGAAAAGACCTCTAAGATCATCGAGTCTAACCGTCAACCCAACACCTCCATGCCCACTAAACCACGTCCCTAAGCACCTCATCTACACATCTTTTAAATACTTCCAGGGATGGTGACTCAACCACTTCCCTGGGCAGCCTGTTCCAAGGCCTGACAACCCTTTTGGTGAATAAATTTTTTCCTAGCATCCAATCTAAACCTCCCTTGGTGCAACTTGAGGCCATTTCCTCTCCTCCTATCACTAGTTACTTGGGAGAAGAGACCAACCCCCACCTCACTACAACCTCCTTTCAGGTAGTTGTAGAGCGCGATGAGGTCTCCCCTCAGCCTCCTCTTCTCCAGGCTAAACAACCCCAGTTCCCTCAGCCGCTCCTCATAAGATTTGTTCTCTAGACCCTTCACCAGCTTCGTTGCCCTTCTCTGGACACGCTCCAATGCTTCAATGTCCTTCTTGTAGTGAGGGGCCCAAAACTGAACACAGTATTCGAGGTGCGGCCTCACCAGTGCCGAGTACAGGGGCACGATCACTTCCCTACTCCTGCTGGCTACACTATTTCTGATACAGGCCAGTATGTCGCTGGCCGCCTTGGCCACCTGGGCACACTGCCGGCTCATGTTCAGGTGGCTGTCAACCCCAGGTCCTTTCCTACCGGGCAGCTTTCCAGCCATTTCAGACCATTAACTCCATATTCTTGTCCTATACAAGTCAAATATTGTTTTGTATACTCAGGATAAGGTTTTTTTTTTAAATAAAAAGTAAAGGGAAAAGAATTTAGAGTTTGTAAAAAAAAAAAAGTATCAAAAAAGGTTATCTCAAATAACAAAGTTTAAGGTGCTTTCAGACCTCTCCCAGCAGAATACATAAGCAGACAACTAGGTGTTTTTTTGAACAGAGAGATTGTACTGGATAAGTGCAAAGTCTTTTAAAGGAGGATCTTTCTCACATGTCAGATTGCAACAATTCTTATTGTTGCTGCTGGTTTTTCTTGTTTGTTTCAGTTTTGTTTGGTTGTTTTTTTTTTTTAAATAGTCTATCCAAGTAAGTAATTGTTTGTTACATGAATAGGTCCAAAGTTAGGGATGTTCAGTACGTTATTTTTGTTTCTTATAACACTGTCTGGTAGGAGAAGAGCCTCTTTAAAGCTTTTATTTATTTTAGAGATGGCATATGTTAATGAAGGAAAGAGTCCCTGCTCTGCCTCCTGTCACTGCAACAATCTATGTATTTCTACATACTCATGTGTCACCATGGCATGTGAGCGCCTATCAAAGTGAACCAAAAAGGAAGGTCAGATAGACTACAATTTTAAAAAGCAAGATTTTAAAAGCTAAATATTGAACATCTCTCTCTCATAACTCCACTAACTGCAGTGGAATTACACCAAGGATGAGTCTGACCCTGTGTGACTTAATTACAATATATTTTATGCTTATTATATACACCCATTTCTTTTTCTGCAAGCCTGCTAACAACCTGCTTTCCAGGTGTGCTCATCAGACTTTTAGTGTCTTACCCTCCTGGAATCACAGTCTATGAGTAGGAGGGATTTTATTTATCCATAAATTAGAAAGACGCTTTTTTGCTGTTCCTACTAATAAAAACTGCATCAGCTAAGGTACATAAAAAGATTCTTTACCATATTCAGACAATTTGGATTTAGTTATGCAGTGCAAAGTAAAAGAAAAGATTAGTAAGGCCTACAAAAAGATGCATAAGCAGTGATTCCCGTTTCCCCTCACTCAGACCCTACCTACGCTCCTAGAATGCTCCTGGACATGAGCAGTAATAACATGTAGTTTTGTTTAGTCTAGAAAAATGAACAAGAGTTTGGCCACTACCTATGATGCTTAGTGATTGCAAAGTTAGAGTCTTAAAAAAAAAAAAAAAGAAAAAAGAGAAAACTAAAACCAACACATGTCCATGTTCAGCCTGGGAATATCATGGAACAGATCCTCCTGGAAGCTATGCTAAGGCACATGGAGGACAGGGAGGTGATTCGAGACAGCCAGCATGGCTTCACCAAGGGCAAGTCCTGCCTGACCAACCTGGTGGCCTTCTATGATGGAGTGACTACATCAGTGGACATGGGAAGGGCTACAGATGTCGTCTGTCTGGACCTCTGTAAGGCCTTTGAACAGTCCCCCACAACGTCCCTCTCTCTACACTGGAGAGATACGGATTTCATGGGTGGACTGTCCAGTGGACGAGGAATTGATTGGATGGTCGCATCCAGAGGGTAGTGGTCAACAGCTCAATGTCCAGATGGAGGTTGCTGACGAGTGGTGTCCCACAGCGGTCTGTATTGGGACCAGTACTGTTTAATATCTTCATCAATGACATAGTGGGATCGAGTGCAGATGACACCAAGCTGAGTGGTGCGGTCTACATGACTGAGGGACGGGATGCCATCCAGAGGGACGTCGACAAGCTCAAGAAGTGGGCCTGTGTGAATCTCATGAGGTTCAACAAGGCCAAGTGCAAGGCCCTGCACCTGGGTTGGGGCAACCCCTGGCATCAATACAGGCTGGGGGTGAAGGGATTGATAGCAGCCCTGCCGAGAAGGACTTGGGCTTACTGGCGGATGATACAATGTGTGCTCGCAGCCCAGAAGG
>NW_009208052.1:0-2560 GCF_000690835.1 Fulmarus glacialis
AACCGCTCCATAATCTTCCCCGGCAGTATCTACAAGAAAAGAGAACTTTAAAACAACCCAACACCTATTTACTGTCTATCATTCCCTGTGGTTTACTATTCCCCAGAAGCTGGGGAAACACTCCAATTGCTTCATATTGCACCCCCTGGGGTCTATGTCCATGTATCACATCTGCCCCTGTCAGCAAGAACAGCAGACTCATAATTCCTGCTTGCACCCCTCTATCCTCACTGTCTCCTTCCCTCTCTCCAGAGAGCCCATTTAACAGGGCAGAGCTCCTTTGATCTCCATATTCCCAGCTTGAATGAAACATCTGTGTAGTTCCGGACTTGGAGGGCTTTGCAAGTGCATCTCCCATTCCTCTAAGAACTCATCCACATTGCTCTCCTGCTTCTCTTCTGAAGGTGTCTTGTCAGGGAAGATCAATATGTAACATAAAATTACTTACCAGCTCGTATACCATAATCACTTCCCCCCATAATCAATCCCATAGGCAAAAGTCATGAAACTCTGAGACTGGAGAGTAGGGAGAACCAGTTGTTATAAATTCAGCTTCACTTTATATTAATGAGGCTTTCTGGCTTTGTTAACTTTGGCTGAAAAAGAAGAATGTTGTTATAAAAAAGCCTCTAAAACATCCAGCCAGTGCCAAGCCCTTGCACCTTTATCACATACATGTATTTCATAATCATGTGCACACAGTGATAAAGGTAGAAATATAATAAGAAAACAGGGTCTTTGGCATAGCTTTAACTGACCCCTCACATGATCCACTTGAAGAACTCAGCAGGTGGTAGCCCTAAATGACTGACATCTATGATCATCTGTTTAAAATGTCTTTGGTGGGGAAAGATAAGAAAGAAAAGACTTGATGAGTATAGTGTCCTACATTTGTTTGTTATTTGGAAGAAATGTACCAGGATTGAAGAGCTCTTCTTCTGACCAACAGGTTGAAAATTTGTTTGCTACTTGGGAAAAAAGTAAAACAAGCAAAAAAAAAAGATTTTAAAGAATATCCCAGTTGCTGTATATCACCAATTTGCTCTTTCTATTTCAGACATCAGAATATTATTATTTTTGTCTGAATGGAGCTTAATCTTCATGACATCATTAAGTTTTAGAAAGTAGTACATGTGTAAAATTTGTGAACATGAATATAATATAAACAGGTTATTTATACACTGCTTTTAAGCCTATATAAAATAAAAGTGCACTTTCGATAAATATTATTGTCTCCTATAGTAATTTATTTCTTACAAGAACCATTAGTTTACAATTCACTGTGAAACCTCAGGAAAGCGGAGAAATGAGTTGAAATCTCTTCTGATAAAAATAACATTGTGTAAAAAACGTTTTTTCTCCAAAGGAAAGATAAACAGTTTCCCAAATGAATTCCTCCCCTCCTACCAGCACCATGTACTAACTCCCATGGAGAATTAAACTCAGGACCTTCAGAACAGATGGCAAAGACCTTATCTGCTTTCCTATCACAGCATGGGGCAATACAGGTTTGCCTGATAATGCACTCACATTGAGAAAAAGGTTTCTCGACCCCTCTCAGTATATCTAGATCCACCAAACAAATGCTTTTTAAATGTAATCTACAAGTTTAACTTTGACTTTTACAAACTAATTCACAGAATAACCTATGCCATATATTAAACCTCAGATGCTAAAGAAACTGTTTTCATTTTAGTGCTCTTCCAGCTGTACATTTTGTCAAAACTCAGGCACATTTTATTCGCTGTCTTTAATTAAAAAACAGTTAATTTTCAGCATTTATTTTATATTATTTCGGTGTTCACTTTCTATTTCATGTCTTTTTTCCACATTTGTTCTTAAATTATACCATAGCTTTGGCACTGCTTTGGCCTGTGCTATAAAATGAACTCATTGTGGATTAGCAGACAAGTACAGCTCAGTTCTGACACTGCACCAGTCCAACAGCTCCTTTTGCTCTATTAAATTGTCAACTGCCCACCTACAAAATTCTTACAGCAAAAAACAATAAAATCTTTTCCCCAAACTATGAAAAATATGGAGACATCAGAGCAAAAGCAGCTGTTACCCTGAAGCAGTATCCTTTTGCTTTTCAACGAAGTGATCTTAAACCGATTAATACTTCAGTTCCTGAATGTTTCAGCTTTTATTTGAATGCAACAGTCTTAAAAATTGACACTGTTTTGGATATTATTGTGTGTTTCAAGGTCCTATTAAAATTGCTTTTTAATTTTTAGAGTTTTTTAAAGGCAACAAAATTAAGTTTAGGGTGATTTTTAAACAAAAGGAAAAAAAAAAGGATGAAAAAGTTTTGAAATATTAGGGAGTGAGAATCACTAACTGATGGTAGTAGTGATCTGATGGCCATTGGGGTGCTGGATGATATGTGTTGCTGGGCTCCCTACGGTTTCTTCTAAATGGATATTTATTTAACACAATCTTAGTTCTTCCTAGGAACCTTGTTAGAACTCACAGGGAACCATAAAGACATACACTTGCTTTACAGGAAAAAGAAAGAGAAAGACAAAATAAATTATATATATATATAAAAAAAGAGGAT
>NW_009208052.1:2570-7565 GCF_000690835.1 Fulmarus glacialis
ATTCAGTTGAAATATTGACTCACTAATACTTCTAAAAACAGTATTTTTGCTGTTTGGATCACATCAGCAACAGCAATAGGAGCTGAGGCTTACAAAGCTTGTTCTAATTAACTCACACATGTTCTTTCCCATAGTGGCAACTACAATGAGACCATTCAGCTGTTTACAAACGAACAAACAAAACCTGTAGGAGTGTACTTGAGTAGGTAAGAAGGATTGTAATGTATAATTTCCCCATATAAGCATTGCCTGTGCATCAGAGTAACTCTGTCATTAGCTGGGAAGAGATTAAGGTCCTGTTTACCTACACCAATATTCTTGTTCTTCTCATGACCTGAATATCTCAGAGTCCCCTGCAGCTACCCTGACTCTGTACCAAATCACATCTGCGTCGTCTTCCTATATTGCTGTTGTACTGGTATATTCTTGCAGCCAGGAGCCCTGTCTTTATTACATATGATGGATTCCTCATGACTTTCTTATACAGTCAGTGAGATTTCACACTTCATTAGAGGCTAACACACACACTTACATAAGGGAAAAAAGTCTGAGCACGTCATCTTAGTACCAAAATGCAAAGCTTGTCTCAGAAGAGGTTTGTGGAAGACCCCTTTATCAAAGTGTTCCATGCTCATACATGCCTTATAATCAGCAAAATAATTCTAGAGTTGATAATATGGTTTTGTCCCTGGTGTTTTCTGCAGTGCAGCACAGAGATGTCCAAAATAATTTTAAATTAAATACCTTGAAAATAGTAAGTAGTTTAGCAAAGTATCTTAGCCAGCTGTTACAGTCATCTACCTCTAGACACATAACCCAAACACCTCAATCAGGCTGAACAAAGGTTAGCAAAGCTGCTGAGAAAATGAGCCATGTCTTTCAGCCCATGTCTTCCATTAATGCTTTTGGGCAAATGTTTTCCACTGTTTGGTGTCTGGGTGCAACCTGTAATTAAAGCGGGAAAAAAGGGAGAGAAGGGTAGAAGATGAAATGGTATCATAAAGATTAGCCTGTCACATCATTACTTTTTCAAATATTTTTTAGAATATCTGTGATTATTTATAATGAATAATTTAACTTGGGAAAAAGAATTAGCATAGACTATTGCTACATGGTACATCTAGGGCAAGCACGGATATTTTTAGTTAAAAGCATAATTTTTTATATCTTGCTATTTGTATGAATGTCCTCTTTGGTCTTCGGTCCACCCTAAATACTACGAGTACTTTCCTCTTTGTGAAGCTTCTATTGTGTTCTTCCACAATAGAAAGGAAACAGGGGAAAAAAGAGAAAGAAGGCTGGCCACAAGGCTGACCACAATGGGACTGGCCATGCTTTCAGCTGGGGCGCTAACGCTTAGGGATAGAAAAAGTATTAGCAAGATTATTTCCCTTTGTGTAATTTCAAAACGGCAATGCGTGGAGGTCTATCTTGTAGACCTATTAGGTGGAGCGATATTGAGCAAAAAAGAAAATATTTCACAAGTAGCAAATCCCTACTTTCAAAGCATGCATGCATGTTCAGTCTGAGAACAGCCAGGCAGCTCTTTAGAATCCTGAGCCAATATTTTATAATATTTCTTCATTTTTAGCCCTGTATGCACAGATCTTGTTTGACATTTCCAAATCCCGATTCTGTCTTTTCCTACTTCCAGCAGAGAAGAGCCTTAAGACATACTTGCTTCTTCCTCTGAATATTATTTTCCCACTTGCCTTAAACATTAAGAAATTGTCTCTAATTAGGAAGATTCTGTAATACAGAGGAAAAGGTCACATTAGAAAGTGGTGCAGAACTGAAGGCAAGAATGACTCTTCAGCTCTCTCACAGCTACATACTGATCCTCATCGGCTTTTTCCTTATGATCACAAATGTACCCAGCAAAGAAAACCATCCAGCCTCAGAAAAACAGATAATATATGCTCGTTTGTGGGTAAATGAAACTTGCCTACCCTTTCCTTCTTTTCTAAATGCAGCAAAGATTTTACCAGAAAACCAGTTCAGTAAATACAACTATGAACATTCTTACAGCTCTGTAACATAAAGACCTTCACTGCCTTGCCTAGGGAGGGGGTGCACTGGGGCCTGCGGTGCATTAGAGAGAGACTAACATTAGAGACCAGAGTCAGACAGTCGACAGCAAGAAGGGCAGGAAATTGGCTTTTACAACCCATTGTTATCCCCACCGGCTTCTTAAAGGCAGAATAAGCAAATGAACTGCTTCAGGATTAGATCTGGTATTATGATGTTAGTAAAATTATTTTGCTGGTAACTGAAAAGCATTTCTCAGAAACGTGTTCAAGAATTACAAGGAAGAAAAAGGAAGTGCATTCAGCTCAAGCAGCCAGTTTTAAACAGTTGCACAGCTGACATCATGCTATGCTCAAGGGAAAAATGGATTAAACAGAAGGCTCTCCAGTGCCCAGTGACTGGCCGACTCTATCTGCAATAGAGGCTTTGGAGCATCAACATGGCTATAAGACATAATAACTATTATAACGAGAAAGACATTTTCCCTTTTACATATGGGTACAGTAAACAGCAACAAATGAAAATAAGGCTTACTTTTATTTTATAGTTTTAAAAAGTCATTATACAAGTCCACAGAACTGGAGGATACTAATACCCTGTGTGCAAAAGCATCTAGAATACAATTAAAACTAGTGTTAAATTGCTGTACAAATTGTGATCCTATCCTTGTGACTGTATGAGTAAAAAGCTTATAGTCATTTTAAAAGGCACTCTGTATCAGAAACATTTCTCTTTCTCATCCACAGATTTTACAGGTATATTGCCACTTGCATATTCTATTTGACAACTTGAAAATAAGAGAAAACTTCATTAAATCAGTAACATACCAGACATCCCTACATCATTTTGATTATTTCAAGTTCAATAAGTACAATATTTCCAGACTTTCAGTGTTTATTAAAGATACTTTTGCTTCAGATGGGATTCTCTTCCTTCCCTTTATGAACTTACACTACTAAAAGTGCTACGAATTCAATAAAATCAGCCTTTATTAGATACATATTATTAATTTAAGAGCCTCAGAATCTGCTCATCTGTGAGGTATTTTTGGAAATAAGATGCATCATCAGATAGGGATGGGATAACTGTCATCCAGGAAGCTACTCCTTTTGTATGTCTGGTTTAGTTCCATTCATTTAATAGGGAATGAATAAAATGTATCAAGCTAGTAGTGGCTGAATGGAACAAATGAAACCATCTGCCTTTGTGATCAAATTATATTTTTAGAAATTGTGTCTTCAGCATTGTTTTTTGTAACCATAACAGACTTGGCTGAAAAAGGGAGAAGGATATAAGTTGATCACCTGTAGGCACGACCAGCAGACAGCCTAGCCAACAAACCACATGGGGTCCTGGCTGTATTTTTTAATTAGAAGGACACTGGTAACCATGTGACATGGTTACTACCTTTCCTCCTCCTCCTCCTCTTCTAAGAATGGCAGCGAGGAAGCTTATTTTAAAGACTCAGCTCCACAGAAATCAAAGATGAAGCAAATACTTGATGCCCTTTCTCTGCCTTATTTTGTTTTCATGTGTAACACTGCACTTATTCCCTGAGAATGCCTGGGGGTTTTAAGGTACAGTCATTTTTTTTTTTTTCTCATCCTAGTATGTTTTCCTGTCAAGTGAGGGTGAAATCTCAGCTCCAATCAAGTTTTAATGGAGAACAGAATATCACGTGTCCACAGCAGAGATCGTATTTTGCCCCGTTATGCTCATGAATAGCCCCTGCTCCAGGTATTACAGAACTCCTAATAGATCAACCCCCTCTAACCAAGTGTATGCCTCTGTCAGTTTTTCTCACTGTTTACATTTCTCCCCAGAAGTGAGTAAGATTTTATTCTCTTTATTTCTGTAAAGGAGGATCACTCTTCCACAGATGTTGCCATCTCAAAACTTATGCAGCTTATGGGCTGCATTGTCACTTTGGAAAAGATTATGGGTATCTGATCACCTGTCTGCATTATCTGTAATCAGAAATTTCTTGAAACACTCAGATTTTAGGGCAACTCTAAGAGTTTATCAAAAATGTAAGTGAAATTTACCTATGTTTTTGCAATTGTTTATGGTATAAGCTTTAGCTTTTACTAGCCAAAAGCACTTCAGTAAAAAATTTCTCCCCAAATCTGAACTACTCTACAATTGTCTTCATAAAGACTCCAAAATATTACTTTAATGCAGTTGGTCTAGGATGCAACTGCTGACCATCTTATGCCAGGGCTTCATTCTGTAGTATGGGCAACAAGAATGAATGTGTGACTCTCTTTTTGGCTTACTAGTGAAGTTTCCAAGCTGAACATGTTAAAAATTAATGTATTACCTTCTTCAGCTCTTGTCCAGCTGAAAGGTGTATCACCATAGCTGATGACTCATAGCAGGGTTTTTCTTCTCCTCTTGAAGAAAGGTAGTTTAACAGCCTTAAAGCAAGAGCTTCATTTCCAGGATCAGATTAAGAAGCAGTAGCCTACGAGAGGGACATTTTCTATCCCTATTACCAGTCACTTAGTCTACAAACCTATGAATGTTGCACACACGTGTGTGTGCTTCTCTGCACTTTGCAATAACTTTATAGAGATTAAAAATAAAAAATAAATTAAAACTGAGAGGTACATTATGTTAACAGCCAGTGGTTCAGTAGGCTGCCTCTTCAGAGGATACACTGAATAGACAGAATCCCTTCAAAATATATTATTCCCTTAAAGTGTTGTTTTCTGTGTGTGCAGCATACTGTAATCAAATCAAGCCGCTTCAGTGTTTATTGGATTAGCTATAATGATATGACTAGCAAAATGCAACTTATCATTATACATTAGCAGTTCACACCCAGTATTAGTTATCTCAAAAAGAGAAAGATGTGTCTGGAAAGTCTGCATGAAGGAAAACAAACATCTCTAATACAAGTTTTGGCAACAAATTTAATATGAAAATGCATTTTAAATTGCTTTCAAAATGATGGAAATTCCTGCT
>NW_009208052.1:7596-42170 GCF_000690835.1 Fulmarus glacialis
AATGCTGACAAAGGCACATATTGTGCAGAGAAGCACATATTCCATCTGCCTGGGCAACGTGAGGACCCTTTATGCTGAGTAAAGTGGAACGTCTGGTTCCAGCTCCTTTCTGTGGTCAGGCTGTGCACCAACTTTGATGAAAAAAAGAACAGAGCAATTTTATTTTTTTGTTTTATTTAAGAAAAATAAATGCAAAGTTGATCTGTGTGGCTCCCATCATGCATTAATTTTCTGTGTAAAAGCTTCTTCTATTGTGAGAGTGAGCCACTGAGGAGTGAGTTCGAGACTGGTTTTGGCATTTTGGCTGAGAGGACAGAGCTTTTTACAGCGGCACATAGGCAGGTAGACTTAGCGGCTAAGCATGGAGTGGATTCCAGGTAACTGAAGAGTTAGGTACTATACTTACAGATAACTAAGGTGAAAAACTGGAGAGAGAAGGCAAAACAAGGGTACTGTCAGAGGTTAAGGGAGGAGGTCCATGTGCCCCGGGAGAGCAAGTCAAGAGCACAACCCAAAGGCAGGCAAGGGGGAAAATCGGCACGGCACAACACTGGAAGCCACTGAGAAAGCCTACGCGGGCCAGAAGCAAAGCCGGCCTAGGTGGTCCGCAGCAGGAGCTGCATAGAAATAATGCACCCTAAGAGTGGGGCTATGAATGAAGGATTAGGAGCTAGAACAAGGGGCTGAGCCCAAGGCATTTGCAAGACAACCACTGATGTCTGCCTGTTGATGCTGTGGCTTGAGGCAGGAACCTCTGTTAATTGGTTTGTTGGCAGGCTTAGTAACTATTAGCTTTTGCCTAGGTTTTTTCTTCCTCACCTGCGTATAGACTTGCACGAAGTGACACTGTTTACAACAGTGTTGCAGAAAGCATTCATAAGTAGAAGCTCGTTCACTGATTGCAACTCACTGAAATTTTACATGCCATAGTATATAATGCTTATACCCACGATCACCAAGCGTCATACTTATGAGCTGATAACATCTGCTGGAAATGTCATTATAAAGAAAAAAGGAGTCTCCTATAAGCAAAAAGTGGGATCATATAACATTGCCTTTGGAATTGCATAGACACAGGACGTATAGACATATTTTCCTATATTTATATATTACATCTCTTTGTATTACGTTTCTATGATTAAAATTTCTTTTATAGCAATATTGTTTCCATCTATCTTGCTATCTATTAATCTAAAATAACTGCTATTTTTAAGCTAATTTTCAGTAAACTGTAACATTTCCAAAAGCTAAAACCTGAATATTTTATAACCATTACATGATAGTGTCATACATAGTTCACCGAGGAGATTTCATAGACATCACAGGTATAAAATTCATACTCCTCACTTATTAGTGGGTCAACATATTCTTTGACACCCTGCTGAGCTTGTCAGGCTACATGTTTATTTATAGGTCTTCCTTTTGTATCCAACTCATTCTCCTGTAGAGTTGCAAAGCATGCAGAAAAAGCTAGTATATCTTGCAGAATAACAATGAAAATAGCACCAAATAGAAATGGTTTTCTGTGTTCATCCAGGAAAGCTCAACCCAAAATATTCCATTTTTAGTAATTGCATTTGATTCCTACTCAATCTATGCAGCTGTGTGAATTGCCCAAAGCAGCAAAAGACATTCAACCTCCATTTCTAATTTTGATTCTTCCAACCCTGAATTTGTGAACTGTAGCACTATCTCCATTTCAACAAGTCTCATATTGTACCACCATATCGTCCCAAGCCATATGGCCTGTAACAACACAGTTCCATTTCCAGATTAATTTAAAAAAAAAAAAAAAATTACTAGGTCATAATAGAATTCCTCTCAAGATTTGTGGAAGAGGTTTGCAAACCTTCATCACAGTCAGGTTCCATAAGCTAAGCTCTTCCCTAAAATCCTTTGATATCAGTGCAGTTGCACCAGCGGAATGAATGAATCAACTGGAAAGCCATACCCTATTCAGAATTCATTATGCCCTCAGGACCAAACAATATTTAGACACATGTTTATAAGGGGGAAAGACGGTGTCCTCGATGAGGGACAGAACCTGACTGTGCTTGTCATTATCACAGCAAATGTAATCATTAACCATGCAAACATTTTTGTCTGAATGTATGTGTAAAGACAGACACACGTCGTGTAACTACAGGCTTTCCCCCAGTAAAGAGCAGTCTTGTCGTCTACTGAGAAAAGCTTTTCCATGCACACATTTTTATCTAGTTTTATTAGCAGCGTAATATTTCAAAATTAGTTACTCATTTCTATAATGAAGTTAAGAAAAAAGTTACATTAATATCAGAATTTGAAACTAGCATAATTTTCGGGAGTTATCTTTCAGTTACTTAAACATGCGGCAAACTGAAAAGCAAAATTTACTTAATTTTGAGATCTGAATTTTGAAAAACAGAAAAAACTGTTACTTGCTTTTTATCTTTGAAATAGATTTGTAATTTCTGCTGAAGTATTCAATATATAATTGCGGTATTACAGAGCAAAACTGTGAGGGCAACTGTAAATATGCAAAGGCTTTTTTTCCTTCTCTGAAGATGGGAAGGGGAATCCAAAATACAAAGGAGAAAAGAGTTAGGAAAAAAGTCTGACTCTAAAGAAGAAAAACTTCTGTTTTTCAAAGGATATCCCTTATGCTGACAGTCTGCTGTAGTTTGATCTTGCTAGTGTCAAGTCAAGTGAACCAAGCTGGCCAAAGAAAACTCAGCTGATACCGTATTTTAGCAGGTCATTGAGCTTTTGGGGGTGAAAAAGAGAGAGGCTGTGAAGCTAATCCAGATGAGATACCTAATCTCTTGTTTATGTTCCACTGTGGTAAAGTCACTTCAGAGCAACAGTAATAATGAAAAGCAAGGAAGTTGAAAAAAAGTGGAAGGACAGAAAAAAAACCAAGGGGGGACGACACAGAATTATTTAATTGTCATTTTGTTTTGGCAGATAACAATACAAAGTTCAAAGGCTATAAATCTTAATAAAATGTTTCTAAAACAATGAACTTTTGATATCAATAGTGCATGCGTTGAAGGACATACTAAGTAGTGTTAAAAGGGTGTTCAAATAAGAATGTCCCAGTCCATAAGTAGAGTAACAAAAAATGGTAAGAATGTCAAAGGGAAATGGTTATTTTGCTCTTATCTGAATACAAGGTGTAAATAATTTTCTTCATGTCACCCTGATGCTTTTAATTTTCACTTTTTCCAACTCAATGTAAGTTTTAAGGAGAGATTCAGAAAATTCATCCATGGCCAGCATATTACTGCAGCTGAAAGAATGCCGTATTATGTCAGCTTCTGAAAAATTCAACAAGAGACTTTTTCTAAGAAAAATAATTTCTGTGCGTTACATCTTTACTCTCCCATAATGCTATGGAATTCCCAATTTTGTACATCACGTCAAATATTTTCTACAAATTTTAACTTGCTCTGCTCTCATAAAAAGGATTTATAAAGAATCTTATGAACTTTTCATTTATTAAGGATACAAGAGCTACAGGCATTCTGCACCTCTGTAAACCAAGTCAGTTCTTTTGAATAATTGCTATGTTTTTATTTCTTTTTGAAATAGAGAAAAAAGAAGACTCATTTATAGATAGAAGTGCTTAAATGATGATACATAAATGTATTAACAGCCTCCTATGAAATGTAAGTTGATTATGAAAACTAAAGGGTTTCTAAAATTCCCATTTAATTTAATTTCTAGAAGCAGCTCAGCAATGTACAAAGCATCTGGCAGATTGAAGAAAAACTGGGTGTTCGGTGTTCAGTCTATGAAGTCCAGGAAGTCCCCAGAGTTCCTATTTGCCTGCTCTGCTTGCAGCATTGTGATGAATCATTTAAAATATACGAAGGAACTTGTCAACAGCAATAATTCTATTAAAATTAACATTTCTGAAGATAATTTTCTAAGATCACATACATCAGCAATGTTAGATGAAGAATCCCTCTAATGATTTTCCTTGCAGAGTCGATGCTCCTACCTTATACAAATGATAGCTGTACTACATCATACTTTTAAAAGATTAGTTATATTTTAGTTCTATAGTGCATTTGTCCCTAGAAAACATTTGCATGGCCTAGTATCACAAATCAACAGCTGCAGCTGTAACACATCCAGTCCCTCAGTAGCATTTAGCAGTTTATACAGTGTTTTTTGCAGTTTAAGTGTGATTTACTTTTAATGTTGTTTTACTTCAGCCTTTCCCAGGCACAGAGAAATTTTACTTCAACGGTTTTAATGTTTTCTGTGTTTTTGCATACGTGGCAGATTCAGATCGAGAGGCATGAACCCTTCTACAACAGATATATTTTGTTGCTAGTTTTCCTGCTGGTAAAGAACATTTGCGTTCCAAGAGCTCCCTTGTTACTCTTCAGACATGGGTGAATACTGCAAAGTAAGTACTCAGAGATATGTATTACACTAAAAACCATGAATTCACCTCAGTGGTATTTATGACCTTTTGTATTTATTTTCAGGAAACATGTGAGTATTTTTTTAGCCAAAATGCTTGCGGAAAACAAGAAGTCTCATGAGTACTTGTACAAAAGCTCACGCCTAGGAATGTTCATTAGGACTTTCTCAAACCTCTGATTTCCCTTCTTCAGTCATCTGGTCACTGACCACAAATATTAGGCAGCGAGCAGTTAGCTGAAACAGTTTGATAGAAATCTTAAATCTTAGCTGAAATGAACAGCTCAAACACATCCTTTGTTCAGTAGTTCATGGCCTATAATCCATAACTGGTCTGGAGATTACTTTTTGTCTCCACAGAGAGTCAGCTGGTCATCCAGTACACTCTTATTTCATCTGCTACGTCGCACTCAGACAAAGTAGGAATACAGAAGACCCTGTCCTGTTATTTTGCATTTAAACAATTGTTGTGCAAACATGTTTCTGCAAGGGAACAGAATGACGCCTAAGTGGCGCTACACAGTGAAATGGAAAACTTGCCACTATAGCAAGTAATATATTTTCTTCTCTGTTGAAAGCTCCCAAATATGTCTTACTTTACAGATAATTCATAAAGGAAAAGCAGCTGCTATTATTAACAGTGTGAGCAAAATTTGCCCAGTGCATTTCTTAATGAAAACCTTTTAATCTTAGCAAAGATTTTAAAAATGACAAGATGACTGGAACGGGTTCAAGTGACTTGAATTAACCAGACAATTTAAATAATCCTTTTTACACTTTAAACTCACAATTCACACTTTTCAAAAGATAAATTTGACATCAGTTTTCCAATTCACTAACAAGTCCAGACATTCAGTGTATTTTCCCCAATATATCTGCATATGTCAAGATAGAATTACTAACAATTTCAATGAAATTAGATATTTGGGGAGGAGACTGAAGTATGTAATTAGACTACGAAAGAAGAATAAAAGAGCCTGTGTTTGAATATGGAGAATACTCCAGCTCAAATTCATGAAATGAAAGACACCAAGGACTGAAACTCCTTCCCCATCATGTAAGAGTAGCACAACACACATAGCTCTGAAATACATATACTGATCTGAGGTGCTACCAATGCTTAAGCGCTTAATTGCCATATGCAGTCATTGTTAAATATAAGAATTTAAAGTACAAGTGTATAAGAGCAAAACACAGTATAAGATGTCTTTGCATCAGTATAATTTTGAGTAATGAGGTTCAATTCATGAAATGCACTTGTGAATAATTTGTGCAGCTCAAGCTGCATACAGATAGACCTATTTGTATGTAAATATCCTTGTAAGCATAGTCACCACATGGAGACATTTATAATACTTCACTTTGTTCATTGATTTATTTTATAACGCTATGGTCAAGCCATATTTAGAGTCCAAATTATTGGCAGATGTTAATAAACTTTGAAACCTTCAATATGGATCTTATTTGAAAGAGAATGCAATTATGAAATGTGAACTTCTACTCTCTACTTTTTCACTATTGTAAATTTAACAGTTAAAAATAGTAATAAAAAATAAGTTCGCAGCAGAGATTTCATATTCATGCCATATTTAGTATTTGTTCAGCCCAACCTGACAGACATAGCCAAGTTACAATAAAAGTTGTAGCTTAGAAATTAGGTCAATTAGCGCTTAATACTGGTGGCATAGTTTGACGCTGTTATATTTTTTGTTTTTCATTGATTTCTAGCATGCTGAATTTGATTGACAGAGGAAATCTTTATTGCTTTTAAAAATGAAACTTATCTCTTTTCCAGAAAAGTGCCTCACACTTAAATTTGAAACTGGATGACCAAGATTCAAAAGAAAATTTGTTTTACTCTCTAAAAACTCTGAACTTCCGAGTAACAGCCTTAAAATTTCATATTTGTATTTATGGACTCCTAGCAGATCAAGCTATGTTTTTGGCACATAAAAAGAACAAGTAGTAACAGGTACTTAACTAGCTACGTTTGGATAACATTCAAGCATAACCAGCAACCAGTAGCATCCAATTGATACCAGTAGTATCCATCTAATTGTGGTACAGGATCACAGCAGAAACTGGAAACCCACTATGACTAAAATGAAAATCAACATGAACATTTATGCGGCCTTTGGAGGGTAAATCCTCAGTAATTCCAACCTTCCATTTCCTTGTGCTCACAGTTTCTCAGACTGTAGTTATTTCAGTGGTGGTTTTGGTACACCACTGTTCCCTATGTTGTGTGATCCTCCCTTCCAAATAATGCACAAAAAAACAGAAGAAAAAGGAAACAGTACTGTGACAATCCAGTACTGGCAGAGGTTTCTTCAAAACAGGGCTTGTAAGACTCATTCTGTGGTCCAGACATTCTGCTATTATTAGGAAATATAAATCTCCTCCCTTTGAGGGGAGAGTGTATTACAAATTAATTATCCTTCAACAGACAAAAGACGACTTTGGATGCTCCTTGCTTTAATTAAGTCAAAATCTTTTACTGAACAGATCTTTAAAACCAGACAAACTTCTACTTTCTATATAACAAAAAAGAATTTTTTAATTTTCATTTTTAAATAAGAGACACTGAGTTTAACACACATACACACACATAAGACGAACTTACCTCTCCCACCTCCGTCCATATATATCAATTTTCTCTTTCCCCTGGACTGTTTTCCAACCCCTTGGGATACTTCACAGTATAATAGGTTCATTAGTATATGAATGGCACTAAAAGAAGAGCAGAAAAAATTACTTTGTATTATTAATTTAGAAATCAAGAACAAAACTATCCAATTACAGTTCTGATCCATCATACTGATTTTAAGTGAGTGCACTTCCGTGGATTCTTGTGAATTAACACATACTTACTGTATGAGACGTACTCCTTTTTGTCTGGTTTCTGTTGAAATAAGCTTTTCTAAAATTTAAGACGATTTTGTAAATGTTTTTGAGAGTCACACAGGTTATGTAGACTGATTCAATATCAGCTTCTCAGCAAGTGTCATACAAGTGAGAATTCATTTACTGTTTCTTATCTGATACATACTTATTATAAACTTCTTCCCTCCTTGGTTTCCCCAGGAAGATCCAATATATGCAAATATTGCTGCACAGGCATCTGAATACTACGTGCTTTATATACATCTCTGATTTTCTCCATTACTATTTAGAACAGGCTGAGAGCACCTAGATAAGGCAAAAGATTAGAGATGGAAGCTGCCATTCACCTCATATATTAGTAAAAAGCTGTAGAACATATTAGTACAAAACTATAGAATTTTGTTGAGAACCTTATCATAGAATCATAGAATCACAGAATGGTTTAGTTTGGAAGGGACCTTAAAGATCATCTTGTTCCACCCTCCCTGCCATGGGCAGGGACACCTTCCACTAGACCAGATTGTTCAAAGCCCCATCCAACCTGGCCTTGAACACTTCCCGGGAGGGGGCATTCACAACTTCTCTGAGCAACCTGTTCCCGTGTCTCACCAACCTCACAGTAAAGAATTTCTTCCTAATATCTAATCTAAATCTACCCTCTTTCAGTTTAAAACTTGTCCTATCACTAACCTTCTTTTGCAACTAATTTTTCCTAAAGAAAGTTTCATTGAACGTAGTCTTTTCTACTACCATATGGCTCAACCCACAATAAATGTAAGTAACACAACAATAAGGGTGAATACTAAAATAACAAAAAACTTCAGTAGTGAAATATAGTTCAGTCTGCACTTTTCTAAATTACCTTTCATCTTTTCCTTTTCCACAAAAAAAAAATTTGCTAATGTGGACATAAAGATTTCTGAAATGAATTTCCTATAAAGGAATGGAAAACAGGAAAAGCCACAGAGAAAGTATAAATTAAAAGCACCTACACACTCAACCCAGAGCTGAACATGTCATCATGACACCTGTACTTTAGGACACCAACTTAACATATCATTCTTTATCCATTGTGTACAGTTCTGTATGATACAATCACTCTGACAAGAACCCCCATCATGACAGCCACTGTTATATGACAGATTAGCTCAGACTTGCATGGTATGTCTACAATACAGTGCAGTTGCAAGGGCAGTCCAGCTTGGCCCTTTTCCTCCTTCCTCCACTGGCTGCCAAATTTATCCTCATCCACCACTGACCAAAGTGCAGACCCATCTCTCCTCCCCTTGGGCAACAGCTTCTGGCTTGCTGCTCTCCATCCCAGCATAAAGCAATGGGTTCTGGTGCTGGGCTGAGAGCAGCTGTTGGGGCACAGTTTGCTCCTCAGACCACCGTTCGCCTTACCTTCCAAGGAAAACCTGGCTGGGTTGATACGTGATAGCATAGTGGTCACGCTCTGCTAGCACAGCATTAATAGTGCAGGCAAATGGAAATTTCCCAACACCTGTTTCTGTGAATGCTAAAGAAGCTGAAAATGAGTTGCACAGGAAGAGGTGGGAAACAAGAGTAACTTCAGTGGGGAAAAAAATGCCACTTCAAAGAAATCTGTGCCTTTCAACCCCTAAAGAAAAGATCACTAAATTTTGCATATAGTTTCGCAAAACGAAGAATTACGCTGAGAGGTAGGTAGGACGTGTGCAGAGCCATACATGTGCACTGAATATAGGTCTAATCCATTCACTGTAAGAGTAAAACCTGGGTACCTTTAGCTAAGGGTCTTGAATTCTATCTAAACTTTCTTTAAACTGTGCAGCCCGCTTAAGATTTGTATTATGATCTTAGCAGAAACTCTCAGTGGAACTATACTCTCTGAAGTCAGAATTGCCCATGTTATGTTTTGATACACATCATATATGAAATATGTTATTTTATTGATTTTTAAAACTTTTATGACTCTGATCTCCAGAGGTGCATTATAGTACAAGCAGAAGTAGAATGAGCGATCTGGGCTCATTCTAGAAATGTGCCCTATACAATATTCCTGAATAGAAGAGCTTTCTCTTGCCTGATCCTCCATCCAAAATTACAGTGCACATGTCCATTCATATTGCATTAGTATACCATGACAGAACTCTGAAGACTATAATCACAGAAGGAGGAGGTGATAGTAAAGAGTCATTTTGGTTCACGATAGCTATTTTCAACTGTAGTACTGGTCAGTTATGGGAAAGAGGTGTGAGAGTGAGCTTGAATCACATTCCAAGGCACAGTACATGTTCCTGTCTATTTTATTATTTAATAGGGAAAGTATATTATAAGCAATAGAAGAATGTAAAATTTATTAGATCATCTTCATTGCCCACATTTCTTCCCAAGAAGAAAAACTGTAGAACAAAAAGTGAGAATCAAATGAACTAAATTTTACTTTTTTCTATTCTAGTATGATAAAATATTATTTACAAGATTTTTCAGGATTTTTAAGCACGCCATTAATTTCTTAAGAGACATATTAGTACACTAAGAAATTTTTAAAAATAAGTGCAATTATTAAGATCCTACTATACTAATGAATATCAGAAAATATTTTAGATAGCTAACAAAGTATACAATACAATCAAATAATTCATTTTTGTTTAACCTTATCCTTACCTCATCACAACTTCCCTCGGCATGCAGAGTAACTCCACTCAGCTACAGATGGTTTTCAAATGTGTTTCAGAGAAAAAAGGGAAAGTCTGCTAGAGCTATCAGAATATAGTTCTTTCTATCCTATTTTCAAGTACTTGTTCGGCCTTGGAAATGTTAGGAACATGATGAAACTTTACTATTCTGCTAGAGGAATGGGATGCAGTAGTATCCTACTCTTTCTTATTCACCGACCTTGCAAATTTCTGAGGACTGAGTGGCTTCTCTGGGAACTGCTATGGGAACAAAGATGAGCACTTGCAAGCACCGGGAGCTGAGGAGGGGCTTTGCAAGACTAACCCTGTGTCTGGTTACTGTAAGGACAACATACACCGCACATGAACAGGCAAACAGTAGCTTCTCCTACACAACTGAAAGTCCTGACGTGTTAGAAAAGCAGTTGCAGAGAGGTAGTCAGGCAGTGCACAGACTCACCCCCATTTGGTGCCTGGGGGAGACTCCGGCAGTCGAATCCTAAATTGTATACCACAATTTCCACAGAACCCCAGCAACGAGTCTGCCCTGCGCTGTGTGACACATCTTCCTTTTATAAACAATAAACAAAATCAGCTCTAAATTGGCTGGAATTGTAAATTTTCTAATTAAGGGGTGGCTTTGGTCAAGTCCAGGCATCTGACCCACCCAGAGCTGCGAACAGATGGCTAATAACAGCCTAGGACATCCAACCAGTTCTGACGATTTGTCACATTTCCAAGCTGTGGTGACAAGTGGCCCCCTGACACCTGCTGCAGCTTCAACTTCAAATCTTGAATGTTATTGACAATCACAACTAAGGTATTTTTTTTTTCCCCATGGGGTTATAGCAGAGGGCTTTTCAGGTGGCTATTTAAAGCCATTATTTTTTTCTAAATTAAGCATATGTATGTGTGTGCTGGATGAGGAAGGGGAAAAAAACCACTGTGAATTATGAAGTTATATAACAATTTGGAAAATACTTCGTATCCCAGACACTTTACAATGGGTTCCAAGAGAGACATGTTGGAGTTACAAATTAAAATGCTTTGGCATTCTTCCAGGCAATAATTTATCTTCCCTGGGTGAATCATTATATTTGCTTGGCTTAGATTACAGTGTAGGGTCATTAAAAAACATTCTGGTTCCTTCACCAGATTGCAATATCTTGCATTTATCACAGCTGGAACCACACACCACATTTAAAAAAATTAGTTCAATATTGGCTAAAAATTGATGATGAAGGAAATTTTTATGATCAGTTCTTTGCGATTGTATCAGAAAAAAAGAAGCGTAGGCAACTTTTATGTTTGTTCAAACCTTATTAAAACAACAGCTTTATCTTCCCAAACCATAAGTGAAGCATTTGCAGCGTCGGGGCTGACCCTGATCTTCTGTATATTCTCTGCTTAAAGGACATGAGCAGGAAATGGTCAGCTTAAGGACACAATGAAAGGAAACACAGCAGCAAAGGTTTCACTGATAACATGTGATTTGAAGTCAGTGAGCAGATTCAGTCAGTCATCCAGCTGTTCGGGCCAAAGTCTATACGGCACTCTGCTGACTCCTACAAGACTGTGTCACGAAAACATGTGGAAGACTGACGCTTGACATGGGGAAGGCAGGGAAAGCAGAGTGCTTTCACACCATCAGATGCTGTGGCTCGGTTATTTCATGCCAGAATCAAGGAAAATTATGCTGGTTTAGGAATATTTGTTTTTCTAAGAGTTAACTGGGCCAAATAGAAATAGGATGCTGATGTGAGGGTGTATTCATATGTCAGTGCTTGAGTATCACTAGGTGTAATGGAGTTCAGGTCAGAGCCAGAACTGCAAAGTATTCCACACCCACAATTAAGGACCAATATTTATTTTTTTTTAGGAGGCAATTTTTCAGAAGACATCAGCATTTTAGATGCTGAATGCTTACAGTGTGTTTAAAAGGATTTATAAACTATAAAGCTAATGCAGTTTATAATTTCTACGTAGTTCTTTCCTCACACTCTCAGCAATAAACTTATACCAATCAGAAAGAACTCTTTCTTGAGTGTAGCAAGGAAGGGAAAGATATTATAAGTCTTGGATGGTGTACTTTCATACTGGTTTTATAAGCATAGTTTAATCAATTTCTGGTCTTGGATTGCAGTAATTACAAGTCTTGTGCTTGGACAAGAACTATGTCCTCTATATTTTTCAAGGCATGTTAAACTAGAAGGAAAACAGACTGACTTTTTTAAAAAATCCTCAAAAACCTTGGAATTTCTTAAACCTCGCTTAACTATGATTTCGGAAGGCAATCACTGCCAGGTTGATCAAGAGCTTTAAAAATTCTGTAGGTATTGACAATTAATCAAAGCAACATGCAGGTTTCAATGCCAGCACTATTGGCTAAATATTTTCAGTCCAGAATGGAATTGCTGGTCAAAATCAGAGCGCCTTATCCAAAATAATTACTAGCCTGACTGCTTGAAGGGGTTGTGGGTGACTCAGGCTCCATCTACTGTCTAGCTCGAATTTTTCTGTTCTGTAAGAGCTGTTCTGTAAGAGCTGTACCATTTTGTCCATTTTATATATATATAAAAATACCAATATTAAGAAAGATGATAGAAAAGAAAAACATTATATACTAGACGAAAGAGACTTTCAATATGGAATCCTCCATACTCCAAGAAAAGTTTTCTGCCTAACAAGTAATTAGTTATGCCAGAATGAATCAATACTTGCAAGAAATTCTAAAAGGTCATGTGAATGTTCTGTTGCAAAATTGTTGTATATTTTAAACCTCAAATAGTTTTGCAAATAGAATTCTTGTTTTCTGGCCAACCCTCCTCTCAAAACAAGCAGACTTGTAAAAAGAATTGAAAGCACATAGAGTTTTACTTTCTGCTAGTCATTTAAAGGTTCTGTCATGAGTGTTCAGAGTTGCAATAGCCTTTCCTGACCCTGGGGGCTCTTCGTGAAAAATGATACTAATGCTCTATGTGTTATGTGGCGTTCTCCAAGTACCAAAGATGATAAATAAATGTGCTATTTACTCACACAAATTTGCTACCTACCTATCCAGGCAAGAAGCTTTAATATGCTGGCCAAACGGAGATCACCACCTGTGATAAACAACATTTTTATTTTGTACCCTCAATATATCTAGACTCTGTGTGTGCGTGGTCAAGACAGAGGAGACCAGGCACCAATAAATTAGATGCATAAATATTAAAAGCTATATTAATAATATATGCTATTTCATCACTGAATAAGATAAAACCAGACCCAGTCAAGAGCCTTTTTTCTTTTCTATTTAAATTTTTAAAAAAGAAAGGGATAAGTTTTCAAAGCTCATTTGCATTTGACATCATCCTCCCTCCATTTTGAGCCAAGCATTGAGCCAAGTACTGACCAAGAGTTTAGACAGAATCCAGACTAGTATTTACTAACAAGAACAAGAAAACACATGGTGTATTTCTCTTGTACAGCTTAAGACAGTCCTTTATCTCTGATTAATAACCTGCTAGTTATCAGAATACCATATGTATTACTGCAAATGTTCTGTCTTGACAAGAGGAGGAATATCCAGAGCTACCAACATATAAGATACTTGGACCAACATTGTGAAGAGTATCCTCAGCTCCGTGAAAACCCTTATCTTGAATTACACCCCTTTAATCACTCTATCAAAAAAATGAAGTATTTTATGTGGTCCAACCGTAGTCCTGTTAATGACTTATCCAAAGTTCAGTTTTAGCTGGTATTGGTATTGTAGAAATAGAAGATCTTGATGCAATTAGGAAGAACAGAATATGCATTATCAATGGTTTGATTTTTTTTAATTACAGTGTAAGAATAATAAGGGATACTGGTGGATGTAACCAGTGTGTAGCTTCCCCAGTGAAGATGAGGTTGACAAATGGACAGCTTCCCCCCAGAGGAAGACCACAGGAAGTCTGAGGAAGACTGACTTACGATATTTAGAAAGAGAAACGCTGGACAGATTCCATATTATGAGTGTTGTTCAACACATGCAAGACAAGGAGAACAAGTTTGGCACCATTCATTAAAGATCTTTTGCTCCTGGAGATGGAAGATTAGGTGGATAACATGAGACAGCTGCATCCTTTATGTAGGAGACTTTCACAATTCATTTAGGCTTTGCCTCAAGTGCCAAATTCTCAGCTCTGCTCTTGAATCCATCTGTCATAATTTCCTCCCATGAGCTCTCCATTCCTTTCACTTTGTATCATCTGCCAGTGTGCATCGTCATTTCTC
The DNA here is from genome assembly GCF_000690835.1 of Fulmarus glacialis. Classification (NCBI taxonomy): domain Eukaryota; kingdom Metazoa; phylum Chordata; class Aves; order Procellariiformes; family Procellariidae; genus Fulmarus; species Fulmarus glacialis. The sequence goes on from NW_009208052.1 coordinate 21,810, forward strand.
CTAGTACAGCTTTTACAGTGCACCACACTCCCTGTTATCAGAAGACTTAAAGCTGAATGCTTCTACAAAACAGGGACATTCAAATGGAGTCAAGACTGGCATTCTCAACTTTTGGTTTTTGTTTGGCCTTTTAGATTGAAAATGCTTGAAGGAACTTCTTATTTGCTAGACACAACTTTCAAGAAAACAGAGCTTTGAAAGCCATGTTGTGATTACCACCCAACATGAGTAAGGGTCTTTACCTCATGAGCAGCATTATTGTGGAGATTTCGATTATTGCCTTGTGGATGAAAACATAAGCAAGACGTTCATGCATAGGTCTAGGCAGGTAACTTTGACAAATGGTTCATTTACCAAGAATATATAGTTTTGTTCATCCCAAATGACTAATCTGTTCAGATCTAATATTGAAAATTTTCAGCTAGAAAAGCTGTGTTTTTATAGAAACTAGATTTCTGGAAGAGAAATGGAGAGAGGCTAACACTCCAGCTATTGGGTAAGAGAAGCTAAAGTAAATGCTCTGAATGTGGGTGAAGAGCAGGATTCAGTGTTCACCTCTGGGGTGGGGGGATCTTGCTTCGACCTGTGCTGGTGACTGCAGTGGTTACAGGTGTTCTTGGTCTCTACAGAAAATAGCACTCTTGTTTGTTCAAGTAACTAGCCAGCTAGTGAAGCACTTAAACAGGTGCCCTACCCAACATGGACATGTGTATATCTGAGTATTTATAGCTGTAAAGCAGATTTAAAGAGCTCATGCAGGAGGGACTGAGAAAAGCTCACACCAGAGTGCCTGGCAGCATGGTAGTTAGGTGAAAGCAATAATACGAACTGTTCGGCATAAAGTGATGATGGCATTGAGCTGTCAGGGGTGAGCTTCTATCATTTTAATGAACATTTATTCACTAGACTGGTGTAAACGGAGGAGCGAGAACAGCACTTCTGGCTCCCAGTCAGTGCCATCAGCTTTCTCATCTTACATTTCATGCTATTAATGTAGTATTCACATGTAAAGTATACAGCTCTGTAAACATAGGAAATTACGACAGTTCCTTGACTTTTCTAACTAGCAACCCTTCTCTAGCTCAGCATGTTATTCTGTTGGATTTCTCTTGGGGCTGGGACACTGAAAACAACTATGCCCCCGAAATGCTGAAATAGCAGAAGGTAGGATGTGCCTTTCTAGCAGAAGTCCCGTGGATCAGGGCTACAAACTTGGCCCTGCTGCTTCTGGGTCCATGCAAAAGAATTCTAGCGCATTTCTGCTACACCACCAGAAAGCTGGAGAAAAAATACGGCCCCACTTGGAATGTATAGGAACTTGGTGAAATATTGTATAGAAAACCAAAATAATTGTCTCACTGTTTCAAAGTTTCAGTCTTCAGACCCCATCCACTCCAGCTATACTCTGGCTCCTAACAAGGAGTTCAAGCCCCTCAAGCCAAGTCTTTGAGATAGATTTTAAAAGGAGCACAGTTCATATAAATATTTGGCCTAACCAATGGTTTTCTTCACAGGCAAGCCCACAGCTGCAATAGACTATCCTGACACTTGTATACAAACTCCCAGACCTATTGATTCAGGCAAGCAGCAGTTTGAGACAAGCTTCTTATTTCCTAAAGCTGTCCAGTGCCTCTCACTTTAAGCCTTCTTCCTGGACCTAGCTGCCAGCACAAGTGTGATAGGGTAAGGTTAATTATGCCATATTCCACATCCTTCCTGGCTGCAGCTTAATTAACTCTCATTTCTCAAACTCTTTAATAAGAATTGTTTCTCATGTACTCTGGATATCTATTCCAAATAGCACACGCAGGTTACTCTTTTAAGCAAGTATATTAAGCACTTTTTTTTTTTTTAATCATTTACCACTGAACCCTTTTAGATAGCCAGAGAATCCGTGTCTTTTGCCAGCTTTAACAATACAATTTGCAGTTTTAATTTTTCTTGTAAGTGCAGTCTGGATATGTTGTTGTTTATGCAGCAGCTAAAACTCTTTCCAAAGCAGTCCTTTATACCACTTTACTTGGTTCTTCCTCTCTCTGAGAAACTTGTTTCCCAGTGCCTTGGGTTTTTTTCCTATGAAACCCTTTGAAACACCTTGTTGCTCAAGTGACAGGATGAGAAACTAAAAGATCTAAGAAGGATGCGTGCACAAACATGGATCCCATTTTTTCAGGTAGTACCCACCAGAACTCTGATGATTTATCAAGTGTACACAAATATGTGGCATTTGCCTTATCCTCAGTTCCCTTCCTTCTCTTATACATGCATGATTCTTTTCTTCACAGAAGTGTTTATTTTTGTATTAATGTTTTTATAATTGATTTTTTCCCCAGTAACTTAATGTATGGGAAGTTTGAACTCTTTTGTTCTGTTCTTAGTTATTACTCTCTTCCCAAGAAGACACTATCAAAGGCTTTTCACTCACTGCATTTGTCTGCCACTCTAACACATACACCCTTTCAGTGAGATCAAAGGCTTTATGGACTTCTAACTTCTTTAACACCTTTATATGCATCTTCTGAGCTAATACCTAGTCATAAGTGGTTCACATACTTTTCTAGTAGGAGTTTTCCTCCCTGTGTCCTGAATTTTAATCTACCTGTGTCTTTTTTGATTTTTTCCCAGCATTTTTCTGTCACGTTAAATGCTCTATTTTAAAGGAAAGGTTATCCTACATGCTTTTGGTTGGTAGTCAACTCACCTTTCACTGAAACTGCATCCACTTGCAGCTACAAAGCATTCATCTAAGTTAGTGGTATTATTGTCCTTTTTGTTCTTGATGAATATTACCCAGTTCACAAAATGCATTCAGTGCATTTCTTTTTCCAGATGTCTGACTTGCATAACTTGTGTTGGTTGCCATGCTGAACAGAGTCTGGTCCCATATTGTTAGAGTAAGCTTAGTTCAGTTTTATGTTGTGAATCCCTCTGCTAGCTGTATCTCTCTTATTCACATTCCACTTTGCTTCCTTACCCAGAGTATTGTATCTTCACAGCTCATTTTATCTGCCTGAGTTAACAGAAAAGCATTAAGTAGACTAAAAGTGTACAAAATGACATTACCTTAAATATTTTCCTTCTGCCTAGCATTCATTGCTTGAGCATATGGAGTCAAGCATTCTCTGAACTTGCCTCACTTGTCTTATACTTTGCCAAAGAGTTTCAGCTACAATGGGACTTTTAATTTCTCCATTCTCCCACATGAGATATTTTCTTAATTTCTATGCTATTGGCAACATCTGGTTTTCTATGATCACCTTCTCAGAGCTTAAGGTGCTTGCAAGAGAGGTTTTTCCATACCTTGCAACGTGGCCAGAATTGTGGTGTTTTCTTGAAGTCTATGCAATAGGATTCAAGAGATTATACAAATATTTTCTCCTTCATTGAAGAAACCCACCAAACCTGAAGTTCTTTTGTTTTTGAAGAAATACTTAAGAACATGAACGTTCCTCACACAAGACGTGAAGACAAATTCAGATAACTGAAACTGTAGTATCTGTTTAAAATCTCATTATTTTTAAACCAGTGTCTTGGTTTCTCAATGCTTAGAATAAGCATGCTGCATCTCGCTGGCTCTCCAGCTAGCCATAGCTACCTGGAAAACTGAAATACCCATGACTTTTTCATTTCCTCTGTGAAAGAGTGAGAAGGACATGGCTCCCAGTGCAATTGTCACAGTCAGGTTTGGGCTTTGCAAAGGGGCTGCATGTAGAGATGATACAGAAGCTTAAGCTCCAGCAGCTGCATTCTAACTTCTAATTAAGTAGTGTAACACACAGAGAGACTATTAAACTGATGCTGCAGAAACCTGTAGCGACTGCTGGCAAGTTTATGGGCAGGATTTAAACTGTTGTTTTTAATATAGTGAGTCTCAAAGGTTTCAAATGTGATTACTTGAGAGACCACCTATCTTGACAGTTGATTCTGTTGTATTAGTGGTCAGCAGAGGAATTCAAGTTAATAGCCTAGTCATATAGGCAGGACAGACTTGGCAGAAGGAGATCTGGTGGACAGCCTTGAACTCTGGAACTTATTCTTCAACTGTAAAATGGGGATGATAATGCTACTCTACCTCCCAGTAGGGTGCTTAGGCTAAATTCATTATTAAACATTTTCAGTAATGCTTCTGTTTATGTTTCCGAGGTAATGAATAGGGATGGGTTGGAAATCCCTTAACAATAAAACTTATAGAGCTTAAAGGGCAATGGGAGTTAAGGGGTCACAGCACTTGTGGCAGGAACTATAGTTATGGTGAAATCTGGTAGATAACTCCCAGCCCAATCAATTCTCGTCAACAGTAATAATGTTTCTCCGGTGCAGGCTCAGACACCTATGAAGACCGCCCAGATATATTTCATCTCCGCTTGTAGAGAACTGATCATAATATTGAGACTGAGGAAAAAAAAGCGGTGTGGTACACTGCAAAAACAGGGATTATCATCATCGTCCTTGCAGCCAAGAGTACTTTAGCAGGCCAGGACTGCGTACATGTCCAGGATGGTAGCGATGGGATCCCTTGCAAATCCCAACAGTCATTAAAAGACAGCTCTCACACGTGGATTTCAAAGTTAAAAAAAGAGCTCAATAAAGACTCCTCCTCTGACAGTACTTTGCACGGGAGCCCCAAGCTTCACCCTGCAGAGAAATTCCTTCACTGCCTAACAAGCTAAGCAGAAACCGCTACTGTATCTGCGTAGGGTCAGCTCTAGGTCAGGCTGCACATGAGGCTTCATGCAGCTTGGAAGGCATTTTCATCTTTTCATGTTACCAATAAACATAGCATCCAAATATTGAGTTTATGCTTCATCACACTGAAGTGTCAATCAAGCTCCCTTCTGCAAATGTATAGCCTAGTGCCTGTGAAAGGATGGCAGGCTTGTGGAATCAGCCTCAGCAAAGGGCTGAATCCTTCTTGGCTGTCTGCCTTGAAGTCCTGCTGTTTGAACAAGAGGAGAAAGCAGAAGGAGTAAACACTGTATGATACAAAGTGTACTCAGCCTCCCTCTAGGACAAAACTTTTTGGTCTGTATTGCTGCATTTGTTTAATATATAGTTCATTCATTCGGTTTCAGCAGCTGCTCAAAAACCTGTTAAGAACAGGAGCTACAATATGCTATGTTCTGATGTATACGCCTCTGAGATTTAGGTGGCATTTCTTCCTGCTAATATTCAAGGTTAGCTGGATAGCTCAATGATTGAAGACAAAATAAAAAACCTTTCCACATTTGAATGTCAGCAGAAAACTATAGTAAGCAATGGTTGTTACATCTTCTATTTTTTGCTTGACTCTCACTGAATAAAGAAAAAGCTATTAGCCTTAGTCACACCTGGTATATACACCAGTGCCTGCAGCATATTTTTCCCTTGTATCCAGTATATTCAGAACACAGAAGAGGTTAGCGAGCTAGAGAAGCAGTGTAACTTGCACTGAAAACCATGTTAGCAAAACTGTTCAATGAGCCGCCTGGCACTGGGTGAGCCAGGGGCTCCCTTAGTAGCACGTAATGCATTTTGCATTGGCACACCATGTGAGGAAATCCCATTTCCTTGCTTCAGAGGACTGAAACATGGATTGCCAGCATACTTGATTAAATGGTTTCTACTAAGGTCCCTCATTTTTTTTGAACAAAGAAAGGGTTATCTAAGGTGCTACCTGGAAAGGTCTTAAACTAGGCCTGTCATCACCACTTACCCCCACAGTATTTTACAATAAAACCCATCACTGTTGGGTTTAAACAGCAGCAGTTCAGTTCAGTTCAGTTATTAGAGGTGTTATGAGTAGAAATAAATAGTTATTTTGTTCATGTTCTTATGTAGACTAAGCGTGGTCCCTAGGTTTCTGGCAAGCTGTCAATGTAGCCATCTGTTTTACAAAGTTTATGGTTCTCTCTGGAAATAGATAGCCCAAAGCTAAAATGTACTAGAGGAGCATTTTTCTTTGAAGCACTTGCTGTAGATGAAGAACGGTCAGTTTTCAACAGGACACAGGCTTTAAGCTCCGTGTAGGCCCAAAGTCAGCCCATTTAAATGTGCAAAATAAACTTAAATTCATTTCAGTTATATTTTCTTACAACTCAGCTTCTGTAACTTGCTTATAAACTTATTTTATATATATATACAAACACACGCACATACAAATATAGATATAACTACAGAGGGAGACTGTAGAAGAGCCTGAAGTCCAGAGCCAGGTGACACCAAGATTGTGTGATCTTATACAGGCTTCTGCTTCAAAAAGCTTATATATTCAAAAACAAATATAACACCCTAAGTATGTAAACAAGCAAGGCAGGATGAAGACAGAAGGTCTTCATATGAAATTCTGATAGCAGATGTGCAGTTTGCAGGCTACCAGTAAGAACAGATGTCATTCTTATGAGGCATGGAGGGAGATAAAGCAAATCAAACCACTACCAAGAATTTGAAGATAAATGAAAGAAAACTATTTTTTAAAAGTATTTTTTGCAATTTCCATTTGGGCTTTCTCTGCTACCCTATCTTAATAGCATGTTCCACTTCAAATGTCTCCTTGATTTCAATATAGTTTACTCAATTTTAAAGTGACTGTATGCCACATCAGTTGGAATTCTATTACGTGTTTCCACCATAAATACACTAGCATGTGAATTGAACCAGGTACTACTATAGAAATATAAATAAAGTACCCAGTACTGATCGGCTGGGTCCTGGCATCTCGAAACAACTGGCCAGGGCATGGCTACATCTAGATTTTGTAGATTTGGGGGATTTTTTTGACCAACACAGCTGAAGAGGTTAGAGCCTGTCCGTTGCTTTTCCAAAATGTTTTTAGGTGGATTTGCCGTTGTTCTTATGACATTAGCTGCCCCTAATGTGGTTTGAATGTCAAGTAGCTGCGGTCAGGATGGAAGTAGGTGTGCTCAAGATCTCTAAATCAAAAGGGAAACCCCACCTAATTTGTAATTGTATTGCCAAAGTCTAAAAGATCAGCAGTGCAATGCTGATGTTCCTAAACCTGTAGACGCAGAAGTAATTTCATGGAAGTTTGTTTTAAAGGAAAGTATTTCTGACAATGCCTGAGGATAGGAGATGGCCTTGCACTAGACTAGAAACCAAACTGGTGCTAGCCAAAATGACAGTTTCATGGCTGAGGTGTTAAAATTGGGAACTACAAGGAGTATAACTGGTTATACAAATCTGCCTCATTTTAATGAGGTGTTTGTTTCAATGCAATCAACCTATAGGCACATACTATCGTACTGTTATCTTATTCTCTGCAATGCTCTTTATAACTATGTCTTTTTTCTCCCGATGTCTTTTGGACTGCACTTTGCACTCAGAAGTCCGATTCAGAAAGTACACTTTCTAACTGATATTTTTCCACTTCTGTACAAGGTAGAGATAAAAAATAGCCCTCCAGTGGACTTTGGTGGCCTGAGTATGAGTCTGCTGTGAAATACTGAGCAGTAGAATGGAATAAAGGAAGCAGCATCTCATCCTTACTCATGAAATGCTGTTGAATGAAGGATTGCAGTTTGGGGTCCTCTACCAGACCCATAAGTATTGTACCCTTCAGTACCTTCAGAAGAGAAAAACTGAAACACCACAAAGGGCATAAAACATAAAAGGAAAGTACAATAACATATATCAGAGCAACGCCGTGATGGGAGGCTGCAGGCACAGACCAATGCTGCTCACACAGACTGACAACAGTTCTCCAGGTTAAGCCATTTCAAAAGCAAATTAGCAAAGCTGCAGAAGGGCTGCTCTTGCAGCTAAGAAATATCCCATCACAAAGAGAGGAACCCACTCTCTATAACTCATGATGTTCCTATCTGTGGCAGGTGCTTCTCTCCAGCAGCATCCTCAGAGTGTCCATTTTAATTAAGGTTAAAAGGTCATGTATATAAGGGCGCTTTTTTTTTAATATCATAAAATCAGCTCATATTTCTTACTACTTTAGAACAGTTTGTAGTGTCTCAACGAACAAAATAATATGGGAGATCACTCCTTCGATTTAAGTTACACCTGTCTGAAGCAGTTACTGTTGCACTGTTTTGCTTTGGCCATTAGCTAGGGGATGTAGGAAGGGCTCTGTTATGCCTCTCTGTCTCTGAGATCTGCAGCTGACTTGTAGGTCTGTTTCAAATCCAATTGGAATCAGTGGAAGACTTTCCAGTGGTTTTGGTTTTTTTTCTAGATCAAGTCCTATGTGGGCTTGGGCTTCTGCCACAGTAAGGAATTGGGATTCAAACTCCTTTTTCATGCCCTTTTGCAAAATCTCTCCTTAAATGCTATACATGTTAGTTTTTAAACCCATAAGGTAGAGAAAAAATGCTCAGTTTCATTGTACAGATTTACAGACGGAAATTGCTAAGTATTGATAGCACCATATAATTCTTTTCTTATGGAATTCATACTCAGCAAGCTCCAGACTTTCTCAGCTGCCCATCTGAAGATGTGGTAAACGAGCCTCTGCCACAGAAATTTTCATTTGATTGTTTATTTTCAGATATGATCTGCTCTCCTTCCCAGTTTGAATTTCAGAGGTATCAAATCTCTGGCACAATGACAGCAATCAGGCATGCTGATGCAATAAAGTTACGAGCTGTCAACAGTAATTCAGGCTGGGTGGCAATATCAGACCATACAGAGCCAGATCTGTTATTGTTTTATTTTTAAAGTTGGATTTCAAATCATCACATCAGCATTAATTCCATCTTGATTAGAGTTCTGCTTCTTCCTTGTTCATTGCCAGCTTCGTAGTTCTCCTGCTGATCTCAAATATTGGACTCCTACAATCCTGGAATTTGGGTCCCCTTTGCAATTGTAGACTTTGCAGGTCCTCGCTGCAGCCCTGTGTAGGGGGTGTAGTAAAACAGTGGGCAGCAGCTATTCATAACTTATTGAATCAAGCTCCTGCCAAATACCACTTCTGAATATATGGTCAGCCTGTTAGTGGGTGGAAAATTACATTTCCCCCTGCTCTTGTTTGAAATATGCGTTTATTTGACATTACTCCATAGGCTACTATTCATTCAAATATATTAGAACTGAAGAATTATGCAAAAGCTTTGGGAAGTGCTGTAAGTTAATCAGAAAATCAGTCGTTATAACTGGTTTGCTAAAAAGGCAAAGCATTTCAAATCTTTTGTACTGATGCTACCTTGAAACTCACATCTGGAAAAGAAAGCTTTTTTGCAAACAAATATTTTCTGCTGAGTAACAATCTCTGAAATAATAAGACCAAGAAATTTAAACTCTATTTCCTGCGTCATTGAAAATCTACATATTTCTGGTGTGCTACCAACCCCTAACAGCTTACTAGATGTGGTTTTAAGTGATGCATCTGAAGGAGACTGAGAAATGGTTCAGGATCTCAGATTTCTTAGCTAAGCATACAGAACAGGGATTTTTCTAATCCTTTTATAAAAGGTTACAAAAGCAGATGGGCAAATGAGGAAATGGCCGGCCATCACTTGCGAAAGAAAAGATAATGTGTTGTTTACTAACAGATGGATAATAGGCCAAGCACTCCTATATAAATTTTGGGTCCTGTGCTTATAGAAATATCCTAAAATTAAAATTAATAGCTTGCCACTATCCTGGAAGCTAGAGAGCCTAAGCTTGAACAAACTTAGGTCCTCTCAACTAGGCAAATGGTCACAAATGCAAAGGCTTTATTTCCTTCAATTATTATTAAGGTAAAGGGTTTTTTACAGATTAAAATATGCATGCACTGACTTATTTCATTATAGACTGCGTACTCTTAATATCACCTTTTCTGTATCCTTTGCAGCAACCAAACACTAGCTGTCTGGATGAGAAGCTATACCTTTAGGATGCTTTCACTATAGCAAGCTGGTTGTCATATTGTGAAGAGGTTTGTTTTACACAAGGATGAGGAGTTAGAAATCGGGTACTGAATGCAGTGGACTCCTTTAGTTGTCCAGGTGATACCCGAACAATCTGAAATGACACGTTTGGTGCATTGGGAATATTCATGTGCTTTCATTCTTCTGCCATCACAGAGTGATCATAACATTTCAATATTAATATTGTTTTTAATATTATACATGCCATTCAGACTATCAAGGTAATAATGTGGAATCTACGCTCTTTCTAGTGAAAATAAGTATGTAAATAGGACACAGAGGGTAAATACCCTTGTAGGAAGAAATGTGGCTGACTCCATCGAACACAGTTGCAGCCATGAAAGCAAACGCTTGGAGTACAAGTATGAAACCACTGGTTCCCTCATTGTACACATTTATGGCTGCTCTGTTTATACCAGTTATCTTGTGTTTCTATCTGCTTTCTTTCAGCTACTGTACTGTAACTCTCCAGGACTGTTTTGTACAGCTGATTAGAGAAGAAAAGAAACAGAAAGTTGATTCACCGTTGATATTTGTAGGGCTTTTAATATTAGCACTGTTACAAGCATGCCTTTCACAGTCTATTGCTGTATCTCCTCATTTGTTGAAGCTTGCTAAGCAAAAGGAAAAGAGTGGAATAGCTCCATCTCCAGTTATGAACTACGATATTTTTTTTTGGTTAGTGTGTGACCAGTCAGATGAGCAGAAGAACTGCAGCACTGCAGTTGAAAAACATCATTTCCAGCTTGGCCAAGAGGTGACATTTTTATGAGCAGATATGCAACCTTGCTAAAGCAAATTAAATCATAAGCATAGTTTGCATATATGAGCAGTCTTCAAAGATCTGTGTTAGTCACTCCAGTTGTTTTATGGCCATTACAAGTAATGGCCATAGCACAGATCACAGCATATTTTCTACTGTAGGTCAACAGAAAATGATCTAGGCTAAAAAATTGGGATTCAAGTGATGAGTGAACAGTGTATGTATTAAGTTACTCACAGTGAGCTGAATTATACATGAGATAAAAGTTATCCTTGAGATTCAAATAGAAACAAAAAATATTGTGATTTATTCCATTAATCAAGCATAATCTCAAGAGGAAGTATCTTGTCTGCTAAGCCACTTAGACAAATTTATAATTCCTTTTCCTGTAATAAATCACCTTTCCTTCAAAAAGAAGGGAAGGTGAGACTGGCGGATACAACAATGGGGGTCTTGCAGTCATACCATCTTTTCTTGTAGACGACGTAAGCTTATAAACCAAAACAAAGGTCAAAATAACTGAGTTATTACTTGTCATTAAGCCTATCCTAGTTTATTCACCAACATAAATTTTCTGCAAGTTTTACAGAAGCATAGATGGCACAAAACCCAGTTTTTGTGATTCTTCTTTCACATAGTGTTCTATTATAGCCTTTTAAGCAGTGTCAACTTAAATGCTACGTGTATAACGTTTACTGAACGGTGTTGCAAGTGGAGTTCACTTTTGCCAGGCTTGCTGAAAGCTTGTTAACCAAGCACATTTGGCATGGGTGTTTCTGTTTGTCTCATTACTCAGACTAAACAAGGGAGATCTGAGCTGCAAGTTTGGGGTGAAATCCTGGATTCAGTGAATTCAATGGTAAAATTCACATGGACTATAGTGGTGCTAGGATTTCTCTCTCCCAACACCTTTCTCTACCCCAATAACAAGAATGTTCCCTTTTTGTGGACAGACCTGGCACAGATCCTTTTAGGAATTTTCAATTAGAGGTATCAAGGGAAGCGTTGGATTCATATCATTAAAGACATGACCACATAAGTTACCATGCAAAAAGCTGGGATGCAAACTCAGAGACTGTCCGCTATGTGATGTTATGATCCCATATGCACATTTTGCACCATTAGTAAATGAAATGAAATAATTTACTCCTTGCTGAAAGAATGTTTTATTATTGGTTAAGAGAGTGAAGATGGGCTGTTACCATGAGCTGGCTGATTTTCTTTATACAGCGTGGTAGTTAGAGAATGCATGTAGGTAATTACTATAATGTATTTGATGTGTTGTAATTTTATATTCTTACTAAATTCTTACTTTTTCATCTGCTCAAAACTCCAGAATTCATACTGCATTGTAAGCAACTCCTTCTAGTCCTGTTTTTTAATATATCCGTATCCATATATCCATATATCCATATATCCATTTATAAACCTTTATTTTTAAAAAAAAAAAAATTAACTTTGACTTGGAAATCCAATGCTAACTGTATCCAACCATATTCAACTGGAGTTCTTGTTCACAAAAATAGTTTCAATAATATGTTCAGTGGTACTTTTATGGTGAAAATGGAATACATGTACAAGACAAAGAAAAGCCATTCCTACCAGATAGATAGCGGGATATGTCAAAGAGAATAACCTTAAAGAAGACGGAAACTGAGAAACAAGACAAAGGAAACAGGTACTAGAGTATTTCATTTAGTGACTATATGACAAGTCCATCATAGATCATTATTTATAGGTCACTTTCCTGTCAGCTGTAGGATTTCTGGCCCTAATCATAAGAGTCAACACAGACTTCCGAATAAAAACTTCCAACATGATAGAGATCATTCCGAGCCAGACAAAAGATACATATGACCATGATTTGCTTCCTTTCTTACATTAAAAATGCCAAGATATTTCCCTAATAATTCCTTGTCATTAATAGTGCTATTTTCTCCTGTCACAAACAACAAGGAAAAGAGATTTTTTTAGCAAGAGCCTCACTGAAGCTGAAATTCAGGTCAGCAAGAAGTTTAAAGTAACTATATTTTTAAATATATAATTTTGTTATAATGCCTTGTTTCTACTCTGTGCAAACTTGGAAGATTATTTACCTCTCCTATCAGTTTTTGCTCTTCAGCACACACAGGTTTCATTTTCCCTTCTTCTATCTTCATTTGGAATTAAAATTGAAAAAATGCCTTTCTTTTGTTAATGGTTTTGTTTGATGTGAAGATACTCGAAAAATATCAGGCTGTCCTTGGGAATATGGCCCAGACAAACTGGCTCATAGTTCTGTTCTGGTGTACAGTTACACAAAGAGGGCTGGCAGGTTTGGAGAGGACTTTTGTTCCAGTGTTTGGACTGAAAACCGAAAACAACGTAGGTCAGCCTGAAACAAACAGATAAACAAAGAAATCCTTTTTTTCCCCAGACAAGCAAAAAAATGGTGTAGGATGCTAACAAAAGCAACCCAGAACCTTCTCCCTAGGGAAGGAAAGGAGGCATTTTAAACTTATTTTTAAAAATAAAAGGACAAGAAATCTGAAATGAAAACCAGATGCCCATAAACCAAATCAAGTAGGTGGCCCACCTTTCCAGTAAATGAAAGTGAAGTTTTGCCACCTTCACTGGTTGGTTATACTACATTCATTTTCAGCTTCAGATGGCTTTTAAGTGTCCGATTTCCTGTGTCCACAGGCAATACTGCAGGACCGCTACAGATTGCCTCTGAAATATGGATTGTTCAAATATTATGTTGCTCACTGAGAACAGCAAAAATTCTCACTTCATTCCTTTCTCTGAGCTAGAGAAACTTGAAGAGAGTTTGAGCAACCTTTCCTGCCTCCAGAGAGTGCCCTAATCACCATGACGCTAAGGGGTAATAGACCATCTTTTTTGTATGTACATGCACATCTTAGTTGGTCAGCAGAGAGAAAGAGAGACCATAAAGGGAGAAAGTAGAAAAGTGCCATTCAGTTCTGACAATTCAGAAAAAAGAATCTGCCAGCAAACTTGCATTAGGATTTAAAAAATGAGCAGCATCTCTAGGGCGCTAAGGAAACTCATCTTCTGCCTATGCTCTGATGACTATTTTGCATGACTCCTGAAAACAGTCACTCCCAAGACCCTTTAATCACAAGTTAAAGAATTCAGTGGACAATTTACAGGTTTGATTGACAGTCATTTTTTTTTAAAAAATCTAATTAATGTTTGAATACAGAGGTTCATATCTCTATTGTTTTAAAAGCACTTGAGAACAAGCAAGAAAATAAACTTATACATTGAAATAAACCATACAGACATTTTTATACTAAGCTGTAAAGACATTTTTTGTTGATTATCTTCTGTAAATTCTGTAATAAGAATTCTGTAAAAGAAAGCCAAATGCCAGTTTAAGGAAAGGTACTGCTTCATATGACAGTGTTATGCTGGTGCTAAACCCAGATGTCTGACACAACATCAAACAACCCTGCTAACTGCCCTGTAGGCCCTCTCTTGTAAGTCAGATAATTTCTGAAAAGACTTGCAGTATCAGGACCCTTGCATGAAAGTGCTAATTGTCAAATCAATATTAATTTACATCCATAGGCTTTAAAAAAAAAAAAATCTATATAAAAGCTTAAAAGTTACAGAAATGTAAGAAATATTAGACATAATTGGAAAAATATTAGCCAGCTCTTTATGTTTTACCCAAATCATTGGTTAACATCAGAACAAAAGAAATTAGCCGATTTCTTGAATGGAGACGGTTTGCTAAGCTTAGTGTTCATCATCAGCATTGTTATAAAGCAACTAATACATATATCTGGAAAATTGCTGGTAGACCTCTACCTCCTGGCTAGTAAATGTGGTCAGACTAACTGAATATTAGATATTACAAAATAGCTAACTTTTGACAGTTGCAAAACAGTGCAGTGTGAACTAATATTAGGCAATGTTTATGCTACCGATTTTTGCCAGCAGACCTGGGTTTTTAGGGACAGGGAGAGCAGTGGGCCTTAATTCAGCAGGTGCCTCTCAAAAATTTTTATTCATGCTCATTTATGCTGACTAAATTTTGCGCTTTTACTGGAGCAGTTTTTTCACTTACAGAATGTGGCTTAACTCTACCAGAGAATAACTTTTCAAAATGCATTTATATTGACAAGAGAAGTTTCTTGTATTCTTAGTAAATATTTGTTTGGAAAAAGAGATTCATCTTATATATGAAGAGGATCCATGTTGAAAAATAAGACCCATGAGTTGTCTATAATTTTTCTTCGAAGCTACCCCTGCTAGGAGCCAATGCTAATTTTGTTGTTCTGCCTCAGTATCTAGCATCAGAAATGCTGATGAGAAACCTGAGCTGATGTACATTTATCTGGTCTCTGCACACATCGGATTGATTTATAAGTTACAATTATAAGTGCTTGGTACTGTAATTTTGGTACTTGTTGGAACTTGACAGACCAGGAGGAAACATCAGATTCAAATATTCAAACAGAATAAAATTCCACATAAATAAGTGACAGAAATTTAAGCAAAGCTTATTCAGGAGAAGGGTTTGACCACACAAGCACTTGAACATAACAATAGATACTTGTTTATTTGAAAAGATTTATTTAAAGCTTTGGCTTTAGAAATCACCAAAAGAAAATACTGATAACCATCGAAGACCGTAATAAAAAATAATCATGCAGAACATGGATGTTGTATATTTGTATTCAGTTTCCTCTGGAAAATCACATTAGATATAAAAGTTTTTTAGATAAAAGGCAGGATTTAGCAATGTTGACTCAAGCTTTATTAATTCATTAAGTGGTAATTTCAAACAAGACTTTTCCTCACAAATTCTTATTAAAATGTAGTAAGAGTAACAGGCGATTCAGCAAGAACAAGAGAGGCTTATTTCTCTATCCAAGAAACACCACATACAATGTATATTCTGTAAAATATCTTCACCACTTAATAGACGAAGCACTTACAAAGATGCCCTATGGAAAATATCCATGCAACATGGAAATATCCCTGGAAATGTGTCATCACCTAAAATAATTATCTACGATGACTGAATTATTTTCCAGTGGAGCTATATGATCAACATTCATTCCAACTTCTAAGCATGTTGAAAAATAATGTGCATTATTTACCAGTCTTCATAATAACAAACTGTCTCTTGAAACTGGGACAAGGTCCCAGCTCATAAAGTAGGACATCACTGTGATTCCTAACTACATCCATCTCCAAGACAAGGAGGCAAGAATAACTGAGTGCTTCCTGAGGCTGGAGAAAGACCGTTCTGTTCTGGTCATCCCTCCACAGTGAGGCATCAGCAGGGAAAAGCATAGTATTTACTGACCTGCATTCTAAGGCCCTCATTCATGGAAACAGTTTTACTTGGAAGATCACTTAAAAGCATGGGTTTGCTTTCAGGAATATGCTCTAACTTAATTAAAACCTGTTGCCTCTTACAGGTACTACTTGTATATATGATACTATATTAAACCAGAGCTCAACATCTAAAACTTCCAGGCCCTATAGATAGGGCCAGTATTAAAATCTGGCCAGTATTAAAATCTTTCCTTCTTCTACCTAGCTGCTCTCTGGTGACAGCAGACAGACTCAGTTTCTGTGCTGAAACATGAAAAAGCTAAATTCCCCACTGATAGTTTCACAATGGGCATCTAATTGAACATTACTCACCAGCCTTGCCCATGACACCCATTGAACGCATATATGACCAACGTTAGGATTCTAGTGCAGAGCCCTACAAATTTCAAGAGAAAAATGGAGAAGGAAGGACTACATCTTCTATAGTCTAGACTGGATGTTTGGTTGATGATATCCAAGCAACAAAATCATATCCCACCTTATCTGTCTGTCTTTCTAGTTAAGCTTATCATGCTAACAGCCTGACAGAAATTTCCAGGACTAAGGGAAAAAATTTTACTGGATGGGAACACGTGTGCAGAGTCTTTGAGATTAGCAGAAGAATGGCAGGAGAACACAATTGGGAGAAACTGCCCTGGGAAGCAAAGATGCTTTAAAAACACATTTTCTGAAAACAGCAGCGTGAGAAGTTTACAGAGACAGCGACAAAAACTGAGATGCTGCAGACAGAGAAAGGAGAAAAGTACAACAGATATATTCTGCAGGTAAAAGGCAAGTAATTAGTATTGAGAATTAGTATTGAGATTCAAGTTAATTGAAGTTTGTTGTTTGTTGTTTTTTTTTTTAATCTAGTGAACTTCATTAACCTGTTTTAGATTTTTGGCAGTTAGCTCAGCAACAAAGTCTCTACTTTCTGCCTTTTGTTTCCAAAGAATTTCCATTTCTGGTTCTTTCTGATCCAATTTATATGGAGGTCACTTTCTCAGAAGCACAATGTTGAATTCCTAATGCTAAATGGAAAGGCTAATGATTTCATTAAATTATTAGCTATCGTTTAATCCCCTTTTAAAGTTAGATATATGTTTTTAAATACTGAAAGTACTGATTGGTAGGACTGGTAGAGAATAAAACTCGGCCCTGTTGCAACAGGTATTTTGCAAGAGAACTGCTACTGATTTTATTCTATGTCCTAAATGCAAAAAAGCTTGGAGACAAAAGCAAAAATTTCCCATAAGTATAATTTATAGGGAGAATCTCTATTCAGTAGGAGATAAAGAATATCTAAATAAAACATCAATTCAACAAGTTTTTTCAGACACATCTTATTTAAATTTAAATTTTAGACGGATTTAAAATAACAGCTTGAGCAGAAAGCAAATGTTTTCATCTGGGCACCAGTGAAAATTTTATGGTCCCCTTGGGTTTGCTAATAATGACAGCAGCCCTTTTTTTTTTTTTTGACTGGATCAAAGCCAAGTTATATTTTTTTAAGAAATTGATTTTTTTTTTTTTGTTCTGTAACGAAGATTTTCCCCATCTGGGGAAAAAAAAAGCCCCAACAAATGTTGTATATGTCAGTGTCAAATTCAAGGGCAAATATACAGGACTAAATAGTTAGAGAGAAAGTAATAACACATGTAAAACCATCAAAGCTAAACAATAGTGAAGATTGCACACAAGGTAATTCATTATGTTTTCCTTTGCAATTATATCCCTGTACCATGCTACCATAGTCACAGCAAGCTGCAAATACTATTTCTAGTTATAAGGGGAACAAAGATTCAAGATGTAATGTGTTCTCAGCTGCACTATATGGGAAACTTTTTGGTCCTATTACAGTTCAGGAGTAAAACCCAGCTCTCAACGTCAGTGGATATCTCATGGGCTTCAGAGGGAATTGTACCTGCTAATGCCAAACCTTCCTATGGCCAGGGACATTACGCACGTCAGAGAAGCAATTGTACCTATGAATCAAAAAACCCAGTGGAGCCTCAGCTGAATGTGTTGGGCAGGAAAGGACTCTGTTGGAAAGTTCTTAAAGGAAACATTAAACCAGCTAAGTCATAATGCTTACCACATTCTCCAATGGTAGCTAAGATAATAAAATAACTTCTTTTTTAAATCCTCAACCAACCTTTTTCTTGTGCCAATGTCCTTTCAGCCTTTTTTTTTAAAAAAAAATTAGATTTGCTTGTTTGAGCACAATTTACTTTTATGGAAGCAAATTATATATTATGTCATATCTAAGCATTTGATAACATTCCTGTCTGCAGCAAAATGGCTCTCTACAATAGCTTTTTGCAGAAGAGTACATATCTTCTACAGCTGGAAAAGACATTACTGCCTTCAGTTTTCCATAATCCAGCCCTACATGCAGATCATAGTCACATCCATGCTGATAGTGCTTCTGGTTACCGGTGAACTCCTCTCATAGGAGTCTGGCAGTGTTCAGGGAAGTCTCCTGCAGCTACATTTAATTTCATGTTCAGAGTATAATTCCACAATATGATTTCTCCAGCAACAGAGCTCCTATAAGCATTTGCCAGGTTACACCCTTTAATTCTCCATCTTCACATGCTCATTTCCTTCTCCTGCCCTACAACTTTCTACTTCTGCTTTTTCTCTACTCTACTCTTTCTGCTTCTGTGATGAAGCAATGGCACAGAACACCATACTGTAAAACATGACTGAAACAGTGCAAAAATGACAACTATGTGTGA
Organism: Fulmarus glacialis; assembly: GCF_000690835.1. NCBI lineage: Eukaryota > Metazoa > Chordata > Aves > Procellariiformes > Procellariidae > Fulmarus > Fulmarus glacialis. The sequence continues at coordinate 40,502 of NW_009208052.1, forward strand.
GTGCAGCTGCAAGGTGCCTCGGAAGCATTCAGAAATCATAACCTACCACAAACCCTGTTTAGGCAAGCAGCAGTTTTCGAGCCTTCCACAAAGCACTGCTACAGGTAGCAGGCTGTGGATCACACTCACACGCTCCACACGGAGACGGTCGAAGCTGTAGATGGCACACAGCCGTCTGCAGTAGGTTACTATCCCCGGTGAGCATTTACAAGCGAGGGAGCATATTCTCTTTAGGTTCCTTCTCTTCCATGCCTGTCACTTTGAGGTCTTCTGCCTACCAGCTCATGACACTGCCACCGTCCAATTTCATTTTTATTCTTCGTCATGAAAAGAGCTCTTCATAATCTTTTAATAACTGAATACAAATGGCTTTACCACCTTAGGCTTCTCGTTATAGAGTCTTCACCTAAAACTTGCCATCTCTTTACCTCAGAGAAATACAGCCAAATTTATCAGACAAAATTAGGTGAAGAGCTGTTTCAGTTTTATTTCTGGTGATGAAGCATGAGCCATGAGAGGTTACAGAGTATATCACAGTGGCTCAAAAGAACAGGCATGAAAAGAAACCTTTTACAATGGAAATAAGGTCTAACAGTAGTTCTTCATGCTGAATAGAAAGTTCAATGGCAAAAAAATCCTTTTATCAGAAAATATAAGAAGGTCAGGACCTAAGCACAACATAGCAGGGATATTTCTAGCTAAAATGACTAGAAAATGGAGAGGAGAATCCTGTGGCATTGATATTCCTGAAGTTACTTATTTTAATCAGTAATGCAATAAACATATTTTTAAATTTTTTCCTGACTGAAATGCAGTAAATAAAAATGGTGATCTTAGATCATATTTATTTCTCCTACAGGAGACTTCACTTGCAGCCTAACAGCTCATGGAAGAAATTAATATAATTTGTGTAAAATGTTACCCCTAGGAAGGGTATTTGCATGGGCTGAATCCAATAAAAACATACTGCTGTCTGAGCAGTGATATATTTGAGCAGCTGCATAATGCATTGGGATATGTTTGATCATGGACTTTAAGGATGTTATGGCAAAGCATCAGTTAAATACAGTGACTTCATCTCAATCTCTGCCAACTTAGCACTTCCACAACTTTTATAAGAGGGGTTTGTGATTTGACATCTGCTAAGTAGTTACAGTCCACTGGCCAATGGAACACAGTGTCTCAGCATTGAAATGATGCAGGAAATGCTCCAGCTTCAGACCAAAGAAATGAATATAAACTGATACCCCCCAAAATACTACTAGAACAGAATAATAACTTAATATGAAAATTAATGACAGATGATAAAGAAAAGCTCATGAAGCTGACCTACCCAATGCATCAGCCCCTCAACATGTGGAGCAATATCCCTCAAATGGGTGCGATAGCTATATCCAGATAAGTATGGTTTATAGCTCTCAAAAACATTTATTTAGAGTAACTTCTAAAAAAGAAATAAGCAGGTAAAATCAGGCACTAGGCTAAAGGATAAACCATATAACAGTATAATAACTTATGAGGTTTGTAAAAAACCAAACAAACACTGCTGGCTTACGATATGGCTCTGTTAGTTCTATTAATGTTTTTGAGAGTTAGTTACCTAGCTCTATTGATCTAGGGGGCTGTGGGGGAAACAGATGCTGTTTCACAGAATCATAGAATCATTAAG
>NW_009208053.1:0-6297 GCF_000690835.1 Fulmarus glacialis
CTGCCCCGTGCGGGCTGCTGAGAACCGGGACGCTCAGACAAGGGACGGGCCCCAGCCCGGCCGGTCCTCGGCCTCCGGAGCAGCCCGTTCGTGGGTTGGCATGTGGATGACATGTTCGTGGATGTTATGTTCGTGGATGTCATGTCAACCTGCGTGGGTTGTCGTGGATAGCAGTGCACCAGGTTTGTGGCTGGGGGCCAAAAAAGCAGTCAGGGCAGGCAAACTGCAAAATGGTTGTCTTGTAATCTCAGGTTTCCCCTGTTTTTGAAGACTTAGTGATACCAGCCCCAATAGCCAGATAATTTTTCAGCTAGTTCTCTCAAAATATTAGGATGCAGCCTACGTGGCCAAACTGGATATTAAAATGCCAAACTTTGACAGATACTTTTAATGTCGTACTTCACTACTGGACAGAAAAGAGTTTCATTAGTGGTACATCAACAAATTGACCAGCAATCTGGAACAGAGAGCAGAAACGTTTATTGGTTACATATATCTTTTTATCATCATTATTGACAATTTTACTGTCTCCTTCAAGAAATGGCCCTCTACAATGACTTGCGTTGCTTTTATTCATTCTGTCGACATTTACATCATATCTGTGTTCTGTACAAATCATGTCTGATTCCTCAAGTTATTCCCGTGTGTTGGATTGTTTCATGGTGATGCTAATAGAGCACAACAGTACCTTAAACCACGTGTAGATGCTGTGAATAAGGGGACTGTAATCTTGTTCTTTAGTGGTTTTCTGTGATGCTTCCATGTCTTTTGTACTATTTTCTTTCGCTCATAAGGACAGCCACATTGCTTTAGCACTAAGGGAATGTGATACTTTGAACATTAATGAAACTTTCTGAAACTCTTCTGAATTTCCATTCACACTTCTATTTTCTGCCAGTCATTTATGCTGGCATAGAGAAGGGAGTAAATTAAGAGGGCAGAGATGAACAGTAATGTCCGTATTACCGTTTATGGGGATGACAGCAATCATCCTTTGTTCGCTGGCTTCACAGTTTTTTGGATAAAGTCCTGCATTGCTTTTGAAGATGTTGTCCACTGTAAACCAGCACCTGTAGTACAAACAAAGAAAAAAAAAAAGGCAGCAATACCTATATGACAGCACTAAGTGCTTGTGTTTGCTCTCATTTTAAAAAATTCTGAAACATGCTCCTCACTTTTATTTCCCCCCCAGTGGAAGTCGTAACAGCCATGTCAATCACACTGCGATTTGCACTTCACTATCGCTGAAGATCACTCCGCTGTCTTGATGTTTTGTCGTGTATCAGTCCAAGAGGGAGGCCTCTCTGCTTGCACAAGCAATACCACGGCTTGCCAGGAGATGTTGCTTTGAAACCATGCAAATATTGGAGCTTAAAAATCATGAAATAGCCTTGGACTATTAAAAGTAACCAACAGATACTTTATTCTGGCAGGGAGAACTCAAGATCCTCCATTTGAAATGGTAATTTTTGTTTAAGACAATTTAAATTTGAAATGCGCATAGTAGTACAGAGGGAGATAAATGCTGAACAGGGGACCCACTCAATGGAAAATACTGTGGGTTTGTACATTGCTAACAAATATGATACAGCAGCTTTATGTGTGCAAAACTGTCAATGTCTTTGCAGGTCTGGATGTTAAAATATATACATACAGAACAGACCTGATGCGGTGGTGAGTTTTAGAGGGGTAACTCTTGGCTTCAAGAAGCCAAGGAGCAGAGTAAAGCCTCAATTAAGACAAATAGTTGTCCTGCTCAGAGAGCCATGTCGCTGTGCTCTCCACACCTGCACACACACATTTTAAAAGAAAATGAGCTGTTTCTTTCTAAGGGGGAGCGCAGTGTTGGGCATAACTGTTCTCTACCTACAGCCCTGGTTTTAAGTACATATTAACAGTGACAAATTTAATTATGCATTTAGAATCATAGAATCATTAAGGTTGGAAAAGACCTCTAAGATCATCCAGTCCAACCGTCAACCCAACACCACCATGCCCACTAAACCATGTCCCTAAGCGCCTCATCTACACGTCTTTTAAATACTTCCAGGGATGGGGACTCCACCACTTCCCTGGGCAGCCTGTTCCAAGGCCTGACCACTCTTTCAGTAAAGAAGTTTTTCCTAATGTCCAATCTAAACCTCCCCTGCCGCAACTTGAGGCCATTTCCTCTCGTCCTATCGCTTGTTACTTGGGAGAAGAGACCAACCCCCACCTCGCTACAACCTCCTTTCAGGTAGTTGTAGAGCGCGATGAGGTCTCCCCTCAGCCTCCTCTTCTCCAGGCTAAACAGCCCCAGTTCCCTCAGCCGCTCCTCATCAGACTTGTGCTCCAGGCCCTTCACCAGCTTCGTTGCCCTTCTCTGGACACGCTCCAGCACCTCAATGTCCTTCTTGTTGTGAGGGGCCCAAAACTGAACCCAGGATTCGAGGTGCGGCCTCACCAGGGCCGAATACAGGGGCACGATCACCTCCCTCCTCCTGCTGGCCACACTAGTTCTGATACAGGCCAGGATGCCGTTGGCCTTCTTGGCCACCTGGGCACACTGCCGGCTCATGTCAACCAGCACCCCCAGGTCCTTTTCCTCTGGGAAGCTTTCCAATCACTCTTCCCACTTTAATTATGCCCAGCCTTGTCTAGAAGACAGAACACGAGGCGAAGCTTCCAAGACATTTAAAACCTTTTTTTGCTAAAGGAAAAAATGCCTCAAAGGATACCCAGCAAGGAGGAAAAGTTTTAAAATATGTCTTTATCACATCAAGCTAAAACAACCTCCATTGCTAAAACAAGCTGGGGCTCTTCAGCAGAAATTTAAACTCTAGAATAGGATGATATTTTACAGCCTTGTTGTGTAGATGTAGTTAACGCACTTACTCCAGCTGTGCCTTTCAAAGAGTTGTACGTACCAGCCCTGAGGTGATGAACTCCAGCTCACTGAGGCTCTGGAAGGCTGGTTTTGGAAACAGTTTAGAAAAGGACCTCAGAGTTACTAGAGGAGGTCACCTAAGGGTATGTATAACCAAAGGAGCCTTTGAAAATTATTTTATGATCAGATGTTTACCAATATTGTTTTTTACCACAGATGAAGGTATTAGCCAGGATCAGAGAACAGTGTACCAGACAAAAGATTATATAAAGGGGAGGAGATCAACATCTCTTTTTACATCAAATAATTTCTTTTAAAGCCAAAAGATTTTGGAAAAGTCATTGCTGTAAAATGGAAAGCAGAAAACAGTTATTGGTGAATTTAGCTGGTCCTCTGTGCCATCGTTTCAACAGCAGGGTGTAATTCAAGCCTGATGTTTAGACCAGCTGCTGTCAAAACCAAGTTAGTTTTCAGAGCTCCTACCCCTCTCAGCGCTGTGACCACAGGTTTTACCACAAAACCTCAGCTCAGATTGTACTTTACAGCTAGTTAGACCTTCCATATTCCTCAGAGCCAGTTTCAGCAGAAAATCTCTACTCCTACAGCTGGAACATCACTGCAGACCCTCCTTTTCAAAGGCCTTCACAGGTCAGAAGTGGACATGTTTTATGCAAGTAGCCAAACAATCATTTTCCAGAAATTTTTGTTCTGTGTGAATAAATTTATAGCAAATCAAGCTGCATCTTCTGAAGTACCTTGCATCAATGATATACTGGAATAAAAATTAACCTGAGCCTCCTATAAATAAACCACTTGTTTGTATCATTCAGCACTTCCTGAGCAAGGCTGATGATCCCAGGAGGTTGTAGGAGACTTGACAGACTCGTGTTGCTCTGGCTCAGGAAGAAGCAGGATTCTTTTACCACAGCACATGCTGGCGGGGTTTGGAAGACAAAGCACAACATTCACATTCATTGAAACCTGTCCTTTGGTTAATAGCCCTCCTTTCCATTTCTCATAATGGAGCCTCTAAGGATTTGATATTCCCATTCTGAGAAGCCTTTTTCTGAGCTCAAGTTATCCTCAACTATGTAGTCAAAAGACCAGTAATCAAAGAGGTGACAAAACTTAACATCCAGAGGAATATCCACAACCTCCCTCACTGCCTGCCTTGTCCTGTTGAAAGAAAGCCTTTCATTACTACTCAAACTTTCTTACACAAAGTTAAGCCTCTACCATAATCATAGTTTACTTCTGAAATGGCATCGGCTGCCGCAGACAAGTGAGAGTAGAGCTGTCCCCCAGCAGAGGATGAAGACGTGAGCAATTTTAGATATGCAATTTTAGCTGTATTTCTCTTCATACGGCAAGATATCTTTTCTTTTGGCAGGCCTAGGGCTAGAGAAAGCTGCCACCATGTCTTGTGGTTTCATAGTCAACAGATGTTTTCCATCAAAATATAAACTGCCAGGCACTCTGCAGGGAAGAGCCCTGCTGCTTGCAGAACAGCCTTAGAAATAGAAGCACTGGAGACCCGTACAAGCTTTTGGTGAATTTCTCAAAAGCTTACAGAAAGAAACTTGACCATTTTGATTACATTTTGTCAAGGTTAAGTGCACCAACAGGCTCTGCAACCTTGACCCCCTCCCGTGGCTGCCTGTGCTCAAGATCAGCTCTGATAAAGCAGAGCTGCATTGCCTTGGATCAGACTGCTGTGAGAACAGCTAAGCTGTGAGAGAAAAAAACAGCAAGAAGCCTGATCTGGGGCCCATGCCCACGCACTCGTCTTCCTGCATTGGTTTGGGAGTTGCATTTAAGCTCAGGCCCATGCACTCGGTCCTTGTACAACTCAGTGCAGAACAGAGTAAATACTTCACAGAAAGCTCTGAAGGCTTTAATTTCCTCTACTATGTACACTTAAATGCACTTCCTCTTCTCACTACCAAACTCTATTTATCTTTAAGGGAAAAAAAAAAAAAGACAAACATAAAGCTTACAACAATAAACCTTAAACATTTACTGGAGGCTTTCCATGACTCTGTAGAGTCACTGAGCTTTCTTTTCCTGAGAACTGTTTTCTTCTGTGTTCATTCATGCTCAGAAGGGTCCTGTTTTGTCACAACTAAAGCAGCTGTATTATTAAAGGACAAGTAAAATAGACCTGTAAATTATAAACAAAAAGGACAACTCAGAGTGATCTTTGGTTTCATTCTGGTTAATAAAAATAAAACAGATCAGTTAGCCCTCCAAGGCATAGTTTACAGCATTTTTATAAACTCCCAAAACACACTGTTTTACAAGCAAATTGCAGAGTATTATCCCTGGTTTGGGTTCGTTTTTTTTTTTTACATTACTTAACAAATGACAGAAGAGCTGTAGTGATCCACCACAACAGCAATAACAAGAAAGGCAGCAGTTGCAACGAGTGAAGACTACATATTCGTATGGACCTTTCCATACACATAAATCAAGTTCTAAGGTTATCTATACCTGTTCCAGACCAGGGGAAGGAGCTGCAACCATTCTGCCCAGTGGCTGACTTTTAAAGGCCAAAAGATATAAAAAAGAGATTCTAAAGGTACAAAAACATTTCAAGCAAAGTTAACTTTCCACAGCAAGCTACTTAGGATAAACTACACCCCATCCCATAGATTAAACCAACACCCTACAACCCACAGGGAAAGACAGGCCTCATTACATACCCATACCTGGGAGAAGCGTGTGTGGTTGCTGGTGGGTTTTTTTGGGAGTAACTGGGAGATTCACTCTGGTCTGGGGGTCGGCTCTGACGTGTTTCTTACCCAGCGCTGCGAGCAGATGCTCCTGAAGCATCCTCGTCGTGTTTTCTGCATTGCTTCTTGAACAGCTGCACCAGGGGTGGTCGCAGGGCAGGACAACCAGACACCAACAGATCCACGTAAAACATCATCAGTTCCTCAACGTCCAGGAATTCTCCCTCTGAAGAACCTTTTCTTTCCTTTGAATTACATTTTAGTGCAAAGGATACATTTTGTAATATTAGAAACTAATTTCTTTTTTTTTTCTACCTTTTAGCTCTTTTTACAAACATAATTTTCTAAGTAGGATTTTACAATGTGGCAAAGCTTACCACATCCTCACTTCGTTAGCATCCCTGTATTAATTTTCAAAAATCACATAGGCCTTAGCCTCTTGCGGCGTTTTAAGCAGGACCAGCCCTTGTGACAGATTTTTTCCGTTTAAACACCACCAAGCCATGACAACGTTCACCGTCCCTTCCGAGCAGCGGTTACCGTTGGTATCACCGCACTGAACGGAGGGGCCAGGTGTAAAATAACGCCGAGGAGATCGAGGGTGCACCGCTTGACGGGAAGGGCGCGTTGAACCCCAAGCAGAGCCACCGCGTCCCTGCACGCCGGGGCAGCCCAGGCCGCGGGGCCGGGGGCAGCACC
>NW_009208054.1:0-2134 GCF_000690835.1 Fulmarus glacialis
TGAGCCCCCGGCGAGCGGCTGGGATTACTCCATGCCGGAGCTCAGCGCTCCCTTTCCCTAACGACTCAGGAGCAAAGTCCAAATGCATCTTTATTGGAGCTCCGTGAGCCAGGCGGGCTGGGGCTGCTGCGATGTGCGGGCCAGTCCTTACACAGGGACAGGAATGAGACAAACCACCCGCTGAAGTAGCCAAACAGCTCAATTCTTCCCCTGCTGCCAGTTTTCCCAGGCAGGCACGCTCCAGCCAGAGGCTGTGATACAGTGTGATGCTTAACAGGTCTCCCTGAGCACCAAGTCCCTCCTCTTAAGAGCCCTCATGCCAGCCTCACCTTTCAGCCTACAGATGCTTCTCGCTGCAAATGAAGATCCCGCAGACCCCCGCAGCAAATACCACACATTTTGGACAGGCCAAGGATGCTGCTGTTTGGTCTAACGCAGCACCACACACACTGACAGCATGGGATGAACAGGTTAATCTATGGAGGGTATGAGTCCTACAACTCAACTCTTGCTCCCCAAGGCCCAAGTGATGCTTCAAATCCTGACCCCCCTCATCCAGACCCCACAGGTGCCATCCCACCAAAGCAATGCACAAACTCCAACCTGCCCCCTGGGCCCCCCGCCAGCAGCTCGGCCAGCTTTGTATCCAAATCCCGCTCCTTAGCAACGACATTTTTTTCCCCCTCTTGCTGGGTCCAAAGGAGATGAAGAAACATTTGAGAACTGAAACAGCCCTGCTGCAAGTATATATTTAAATAAAAGGAACACGTCCGCTGGAAAGCCAGTCACTGGGCAGCTCTGGAGATAACCGTGTTAGAGAAAGTACAAGCAGGGGATGCCCAGGCTTTAAATGTGGTCTAGAGCAACCTAAATAAGCTCTCTGCTCCTTCAATTACATGTCCCTCGGGGGACAGAGTGGCTAGCAATTAGAGAGCCGGAAAGGGTGATGGAGGAGCCACTTGTGGTGAAGCCCTTCCTACGGCCGGACCAACTCAGGTGGCCCTAGAACCAGGCTGTGCTCTGGCCCTAACCGTGGGGTGGTCACAGCCGACCCCCCAGCTCCGAAACAGTGGTGCCGGCTGAGCAAGACCTGTCCCCGCAGGCACAGCTGGCCTGACGCTCTTTTGGCTCATCCCACCCCAAACCTGGGCACACGGAAGCATGGAAATCCTGCGAGACCACATTTAGTTGCCCCTGCCCGGTAATCCCACCTCGATAGCTAGAAAATAGATGGCTGTAGTGGAGCAGCAGTGTGATCTGGGGGGGCCTGCAGCACCCTGAGCTGCAGCACGGGACCTGCTGCCTGCCCTGTTGCAGGGAGCCCCGGGAGCGAAGCTGGGGCGCGGGGGTGCGTGGGGGGGGCTGCCTGTCCAGCCTGCAGATAAACAAAGATTTCAGTTTCCAGGGCTGCCAGTCTGGTACCAAATGCACTAAAACCTCAGCGAGATCCCAATACCAGAGGGTTTGCCACCCCTATGGAAACATGGCATGGCAGCCTCCGAGTAACATGATTCTTATACAAACACATTTAGAAACCTCTCTCCAGCTTCTCTCTAACCATATCAAATAATAATAAAAAAATCCCTCCCACCTCTGTTATTCCCATCCTGCAGCAGCCACCAACAATCAGCATCTCAGCCTGCTCCCGGCCTCACTGCCGGCTCCAAACCCTTCTGGAAGGGAGCCAGAAGGTAGGTCCCCATCCAAGAAATACCAACAGATGATGTTCATCTGGCAAATTGCAAGGGGCATATCAGGTTGTGCCTAGGGGAGGAGAACAGGCTGGGAGAAAAGGATCTTCTTCCAAAGGCACCATAGGAAGCTAAAAGAAAATGGCTTTTAAGAGAGATCTTTGCCCCTCCCTCGCCTCCTTCCGGGCTGTAAAGAACAAGCACTGACCTCCAAGGCATCTGGCCTGAGCAATTCAAGTTTTCGAGGATGCGTTTAGCAACTGAAAATCTCCTAATTGTTCAGAAAACAAATAGAGCCAGAATAACAAGGACACAAGCTTTTTTGATATGCGTCAGCCCAGCCACTTGTCTAGAAGTTCGGCAATGTCAGTCTCCTGAAAGTTTCAGTCTGTGTCATCTGCAGCGGTGTTTACGGCATGCTTGTCCAGCAAGGACCAGGAGGA
>NW_009208054.1:2165-4725 GCF_000690835.1 Fulmarus glacialis
AGGGCCCCCACCAATCCCCCTCCCCCTGCCACTGGACAGGAAGGATTAACACTTGCTGCTGCTTTGGGATGGATTGGAACTGGAAAGGTCAAAGCAAAAGGTCTGCAAAGCTGCTCTATCGATCCCTCACTTGAGACAGTCAGTTTAAATTTTCCATTCCCTGTGGTTAAAATCACAGCGAGAACACTTGGCAACACGTGGCCATGAGACCTCGAGTGGGACCTCAAAGCGATGCCTGGGTGATCGATACCGTTGCTGTGGGATACAGGCAAAGGTCTGCCCTGCTGACACCTGCAGGGGCTCAGCCGAGGAGCGGAAAACGAGATCCGCACTCCCCGCAACCTGCCCAGCAGCTTTCCAGGGATCCTCTATTCCCCGTGGGACCGGACTATCCGCCCCATAAGCTGGCACAGCTCCACCGAAACCAGCTTTGTCCCCGCGCAGGGGACACGCCGAGCCTGGGAAGCACAACTCCCTTTGGCGGAGGCGGCAGCCCCAGGCTCTCATCGAGGACCCGGGACCCGCGGCAGCGCTGCGGGGCTATTAACGGGGGTTAGCAAAACACTGAAGGTCTCCGGGGGTTTTCTTAGTCAAATAATCTGCCTTCTCTTCCCAGCATGCATCTTGCAGAGTAATTCTACCCGAGGATTATAACCACACCAGGCTGACAACTCCCTTTGGCGGAGGCGGCAGCCCCAGGCTCTCATCGAGGACCCGGGACCCGCGGCAGCGCTGCGGGGCTATTAACGGGGGTTAGCAAAACACTGAAGGTCTCCGGGGGTTTTCTTAGTCAAATAATCTGCCTTCTCTTCCCAGCATGCATCTTGCAGAGTAATTCTACCCGAGGATTATAACCACACCAGGCTGCTGCCAGGACAGTTGTCACAACACCGACACCCATATTTTTTTTTCCTTTTCCCCAGTCGTGCACTGTAATGCCGGCAAGCGCAACCCACCCGGCGGGGCTTAGCGAGCAATGTGGAGGCCCTCGCACAGGAACACACCAGAGGTTAGCGGCTCTCCGAGCATCTCAAAGCTGCTCGGGAGGCAGCGGGTCACCATACACCACTCTGGGATGCACCTTTTCTTGCAAACGGATGGTACAGAGAAAGGAGGAATTTGTCTGCAAGTTGTTCAGGGCTGGGAGGAAAGCCCAAGCAATCAGATGCCAGGACTGTGCTCTGACCATTACGCAGCATGGACCCATGTACAGCCCAGAGCAGAAATCTGGGCAAAGATGACTTCAGGGGAGTCTGGTGGACAGTCGTCACTCTCCGCTGTGCTCAGGTGAATGGGGGCTTGCGCAGGGCCAGCGGGGGCCATGCAAAGCCACCCTCAGCCCCAGTAACTTTTCCTTTGCAGCCCCCATCGCCTGAGATGCTGCCAAACCCTCCCCTGAGCTCCGGAGCCTCCTCCGGCTGGGGTCCAGGGGGTCTCGCATGTGCCAGGCAGCCTCTCCCCTGGGGTAAGAGCGGCACGCTGCATCACCCCCTCTTTTCCTCCCCACTCCTCTTGCTCTCCCTGCCAAAAGCGCGGCCCCTCGGCCTCCCGGAGCGCAGAGGGCCGGAGAGGCTGGACTTCCTGCCAGGCATAACACGAACCAGATGATGTACTCCAAACAATGTCAGTACGCCCACCCCCAGGAGAGAGAAGCAGGGAGGGGAAATGGGGGGAAAATAAGCTGGATGGAGCTTTCATGAACTCTCGGCAGAGCTGTTGAGCCCCTGCCACCAGGCCAGAGGTGAACCAATACAGCTGGAGCCTGAGATAATCCCTTCCCGTCCATGGCTGACCAAGACTTTCCATCACAGGTTATGGGGTAGATCGTTTAGTGCTGGGAGAAGGAGCCATCACCCCCTGAAACGCTGGCTACCCTCTGCAGATATCCGCACAATAACCCAAAAGGTTTCAGTGGTGATTCCGCCCCCCACCCCTCTCCAGTGGGAAGCATCTAGAGCCGAGAAGCACATCTGCAGCTGCAGCTGGCTCTAAATCCCAGCAAAGCCAGACTTGCTGACCCTTGCTGATATTAACCCCTGCACCACCAGCCCGCAGGGCTCGGACCCTGCCGTGAAAGCACCACCTCTGAACGCCAAAACCTTCCTCCAGCTGAGCTACTCCTAACACACCGTTTGCTCAGAATCAATGAGATTCCTGGCACGCCGAAGATGATCATCCATTACTAAGAAAAAAGGCACAGCTCTGACTCAGATTATTTCGAGTGCCTCCGCACGCAACTGCCATCAACAAACCACTCAGGCTGAGACCTCCAGGGGACCAGTCCGACTCTGAACCTCCGAGGTCGAATCCAAAGCAGCACAAATATTTTGCATCCTCCAGCAAAGTCCTCCCGATGACCGTAACCTTCCCAGAGGTCACTTTTGTGGTTTGGACAAGCCTAAAGCCTTTACAAGCAGCTCAGATCTAAGCAGACGCCTGCCTCCAGCAGCCAGAGTCTCAAATGAAATATTAAAAGCCCCTGGTTTTAGCAATCCGCCCCCTTCCCCGGTTGTCTTGAGGGAAAGCGTCTCTTTGGTTTCTCCCAGCAGAGAGCCTGGCA
>NW_009208054.1:4741-5065 GCF_000690835.1 Fulmarus glacialis
TGCCACAGCCACACACAGCAAAAAAAAAAACCAAGCAGGGGCACCCCCTTATTAAATCAAATGAAACAGCACTACGTGTAGCAGACTGCTCACAGCCGTCCCCTCACCAAACTCCAGGCCGGCTTTGGCCAGGCTGCCAGCGAGGCGGAGAACCCCAAACTAGAGAGAGTTGCGTGTGCAGGGGCCCGCTCCGCACTCCCACCCTGCAGTGGGCTGAGCCCCCCCCCAAACTCATGTCAGCAGTGACGCCCCCAACCATCCCCATCCCCGCGCTCACCTCCAGCGGCGGCAGGTCGGGGTCGAGCTGGGTGAAGCTGTGCAGCA
>NW_009208055.1:0-7786 GCF_000690835.1 Fulmarus glacialis
ATCTCATGCAATGAATGCAAACGTTATTTTAGGCTAAACGTCCCCGGCCAGGCTGGAAAGGGCGTACGTCGCACTGACACGTAGGGCACCCACCTTATCTCCGCGCTCCAAGTGGGGCGGCTGGGAGGGAGACTCGGTAACGGGCTGACAGTAGCTGCTCTGTGTTGATCCTTAGACAAATCCTACATTTATCGGCGGGGATCGGAATATAAAAATACAGGGAAAAGCAGTGTATGCGTGTTACTGTACCTTAATGCATCTGAAGTAAATAGAAGGCAGTGCGGAAAAGTAAGTAACTGTTGCAGGCACAGGTAGGAGCCAGAGTAAGGAATATATAAGATATATATGTATGGTCATACAGTATAAGCCGAGGTCCAGTGGAATTAGGACACTCTACCCAAAGATTTTTATAAAAATCTTCTATTCAATAGTGAATCATGACAACATGGAAAATCTTCTGAACAAGGAGGTAGTCAGAAATATGGTTTTAAAAATTGGCACCAAAAAAGTAGTAAAAATGTGTTGCCGAAAGTGATTTTCAATGCATTTTTCATTACAGTAAAAATATTGATTTTACAGAATTGTCAAAAGCAGGGCAGACTGGTGACACTGCTTATAATCTTTATAAAAACTACACAGGAGTCCTGCTAGGAAAGTAAACACAACTAAACAGTGCTGAAAAGGCAAGGGGAGGAGTAAAAATATTAAACCGAGGGACCTATTTTTTAGATAATGGGCCTAACGTGCTCTGATGCCTGTGTGTTTTAGAGGGTGAGAGGGCAGGTGGGGGTGCCTGGCGGCGTGCGGGGACGCACCAACCGGATGCTCCTTGAGGAGTGACTGACAGAGGGCTCTGCGTAATCCGCCTGCGGCGAGCCTCAGCTGCACCAGAAGCGAGCAGGGCCCTGCTCACTGTGGGCTCTGCAGAGTGTGATTTAGGGAGAGGAAAGGCTCTTTGGGATTAAACAAAAACCGCTCAGCCTCTGGTAGAGGTCAGGATTCTAATGGGGCTGCTCTGCACTAGAGAGGCCGCCCTGAAGAAGAGACAGGCTGAATGCTGGACCATTTGCTGCATTGCCATAGATACTCCTGGTGGTGAGGGAGCTGTTAGAAGATACCTCCTCCCCTGCCCTGCTCCCACCACACCACACCACACCACACCACACACGCAGGCACTCCTCAGTAGGGCTCTGGTGATCGTTTCTCCCAGTCCCTAAGTGATACTTCCATGTACGGTGGCGAGTGCCATTGCAGGCCCTAGGGAAAAGGACCGAAGTGACCATGATCTTCAGCCTCCCTCGTCAAGGTTAGATAAGGAGAGGTGGTTGACTGGGAGCAATCTGGTTTCAGACCTGTGCTAAAGAGCCTGTTGGAAAGCCACCAGCAGCTGTTGCAACAGATGGCGTCTAAAGAAAAACAGCATCCGCCGCTGATCGGGAACTGCTGGCCTTGCAGTGGCAGCAGGGCTCGTTCGACACGTTCTGACTTTCCTACAACCTCCAGAATTTCAGGGATGTGGGAGGTGTTCAGCCCTCTTGCCTCAGGGAGTACTGGGGTATCACCTGGCTTTCTGGGAGAAACACCCACTGGGTTTGTGTTTTTACGGGGGGCAGCCCAGGTGGGGAGGAGCAGGCAGGGGTTGCTTGTGGTTCAAGACTGACACAGTCGTGGTGGCCACTGGACCATCTGGGTATTGGTGGAGATATGCACTAACGCTGCAGAGAAGATAAACGTCTGAAAATTTCTCCCCACTATTGATGTCTTCCTGTAATATTTTAAGATGTCTTAAAATAATATCTAGGGGGTTGGGGGCTTTCTGTTTCGCAGAGCCAAGGATCACTTGAGAGACTTGTACATACTGGCCCCTCTGGAGGAAGCACAGGCCTGGTAGCTATCTAGTTTTGTTTGCTTTGTCCCTGGTGGGTTTACCTGTTAATACTGTGCTACAGATAAATACAAGCAGTGTGAAATAAATATAAATTTTCTTTTCTCTGCCTCTGTGCAGGGATCCAGCTTTGGCTTGTCCCAAGTGCTCTCCTGATGTCACACACGCATAAGCCAGGTCTCCTTGTCTGGCCAGAAAGTGCCACAGAGGTCTCGGAGCTCCTAAAGATCACAGTTCACATCATTGCCAAGTGACAGCAATGTAGCTTTAGCAGCCACGTTAATGAAATTCATTACTAACGATCTGGTTCTTTTGCCTTTTTCCAAGGCTGCCTCCTCACAGGGGAGGATGATCTCTGAGGACAGATTGGCTTTCATAAAGACAACTGCATACATCTTACATTGAGTTAATTATTGTGTTCCCAAGCCAGCTGTGGAGTAGTATACTGGGAACCTTACAATTTAAAGCACTTACAACCTCAAAATAGCCTCTTATTCATATGTAGTCCATCAAGGATAGTATTACATGACTATTATGTGGTAGACAAGGGAAAATCAGGGCATCTGGAGGTCACAGAGAGGAGTCATAGAATCATAGAATAGTTTGGGTTGGAAAGGACGTTTAAAGGTCGTCTAGTCCACCCCCCCTGCCATGGGCAGAGACATCTTCACCTAGATCAGGTTGCTCAGAGCCCCGTCCAACCTGACCTTGAATGTTCCCAGGGATGGGACATCTACCACCTCTCTGGGCAACCTGTTCCAGTGTTTCACCACCCTCATTGTAAAAAATGTCTTCCTTATATCTAGTCTAAATCTGCCCTCTTTTAGTTTAAAACCATTTCCCCCTTGTCCTGTCGCAACAGGCCCTGCTAAAAAGTTTGTCCCCATCTTTCTTATAAGCCCCCTTTAAGTACTGAGAGGCTGCAGTAAGGTCTCCCCAAAGCCTTCTCTTCTCCAGGCTGAACAACCCCAACTCTCTCAGCCTTTCTTCATAGGAGAGGTGTTCCATCCCCCTGATCATTTTTGTGGCCCTCCTCTGGACCCGCTCCAACAGGTCCATGTCTTGTCTGTGTGATGTAGTGCATGAAGAGGCCTCAATGCATTTTTCTAAAACAGAGTTTATATTTAGAAGGGCATGGTCAGCATATAACAGGGTTTCTTCTAGCATGTGTAGAATTTTCTGCAGGCTTTCTCTCCAAATAACCTTTGAGAAGACTCTTAAAACACTGATGAAGGCACTGCCTAATGAGGTAAGTAATGGAAGATAATGTTAATCAGTGCTGGCTGAAGACTCAAAAAGATGTGCCACAATACCAAATGTGGGTTTGTTTCTACTTTTGTTTTATTCATTGTTGAAGTCCTTTCACAAGGTATCATCTTGTCTGAAATATCAGAAACTCTGTAAGATATTCTGAATTACTTCAACCCTCCCCAATGAAATTATGCCTTTTAGTTAGGGAAAAAAAAAAGCTAATTTCATCTTTTGCACTCTAACATACTCAGCACACTAGGGAAGAGGTTGTACTTAGCCCTCCTATTATCCGTTGCCTTTCTGAGTGAGTAAAGAAACTAACTTAAATCTACTGCTAGAGGGAAAGTCCTCTTGTGAACAAGCAATGGTGGTGTTTGGAAGATTTAAGATGCTTTTGGAGATATACCTTCAGCCTCACCCAATTCAACCCACTCACACTGGGAAACATCAGTCTTAAGAGCTCTTGCTTGACATAATCCTTCACCATACGACTCCGTCTCTCTCATTTCTTTTTCCTTTCTACATTTTCACCTTCAAGACAGATTTTACCAATTTCTTTCTTAATAAGAAGTTTTACCTGAGTAAAAACATTTAACCTCTTTGTTTGCTCTGGATTTTTATCCTTCTTCACTAAAATCTCTTTAGTAAATCTGATTCTGTTCTGATATCTTCCATGGAACCCCATTGACCATGACTGAGGGTAGAATTTGGCTCTATTTATTTGAGAAGAGTAGGTGTTAAAGAAAGAGAGGCTTTAGCCTCATCTAACTTTGTCTAATGTAGCTTGCAGTTTCTCTGCGGGAACATCTTAACAGATACACAGACATACAAACATGGTCCTTTTGTTCTACATGATTTTTTTTAATCCTTTCTCAAGTGTGTATCAATCTCTTGAACATAATGTTTTGATGGGTAACTTTCTACTGCAGCGATTATGATCTTTTGTAATAGTTTGAGTAGGCACAGTGCTTTGATTTAATATTGAAGAGATTAACTTGCCTTTAGAGATTCTACCCCACTATTTTTTCAGACTGGATAAACAGGAATCCTTGCATCATTTTCTCTTTCTTGAGTAACTAATTAGGGACAATTATACTTTATAAACATAATTCCTTAATAGATAAAGAGAAGTGAAAGCGATACTTGTATTTCAAAGCCTCACTTGGAGGTGAGAAAAGCTAGATATGGTAAAGGGAATAACAATAACTGACACGATCATGATTGCATAGCAATATTCATTTTAACCTCTCTTTCACCAGGAGCTTCTAATTTTCTGCTCTCTTTACCTTCAACTTGAATATTATCAGGTTTGTGCTCTTTATGCTTTAAAAACCAGCAATAAAACCAACCTGAAATAATCTGAAAAAACTCTAAACACAGCAAACTGGGAAAAACCACCTCATATTTAAGAAAATATTTGGTTGTTGTCTTTTTTAAGTTCTTGTAAGATTGGGGTAGAACTTCTGTTTTCCTGGAGAACAGCAAATCTGAACATAAGTATTGCAGAGAAATTCATTTCACTGTGATGAAGAATAGCATATTGGGTGTATGCATATTTCATATATGTTTTCCATGATCAGAATCCACCACTGTCCCACCTACTGGGCCTCACAGCAAGAGCAAAGTACAACTTGTCCTTTGCAAGGGTTGCAGGAGTGAACCCTCTCTTACAAACTGCATGGCTAAGGAAATTGTTTTGTTTGTATGTGCTGAGTAAGTGTGTTTTCCAGAGCACAAACTGCTACTCACTGTTAGTAAGCTGAAAGGAAGGACTCTTGGCACGGACAAAGGAAAGATTGCTGTTGCACTCATCTTGAACTTCCATGCTTTTAAACAGCTGATAAATTTGCACATCTGGATTCCAGCCACGTAGGCTAATTCTCTCTGACAAGAAGCTGCAGGAGAACTTTTGGAATTAAGCCTTTGATACTCGCACTAATGCCTGGAAAACACACCGCAAATTACCGCCCTTTCTCAGCCAGGCAGTACAAGTCAGATGTTGCCCCCGTGACTGGTTTGTGTAATGGGCCTCACCGCTTGAGGAGTCCCAGGGGGAGAAAGAATCCAGGTTCCCTGATAAGACACGTGTCCCAGGAGAGCAGCAGGGCCCTGGACGGGAAAGCGGCTGCTGAATGGCAGGACTAGAGCAGGATTCGCAGCTGAGAGAAGGTAGGGCACCAGCACGGAGAGATGGAGCAACACAGAGATGGCTCCAGCCCTAAGACAGAGAGCAGACAGAGCAGTAGCAACAAGTCCAGGGTGCTGGGAACCTGGGAGCCAAATTGCCCTCTCCCAGCCACCCTCTCTGGCTTTTTTTTGTTATTCTGGGGGTCCCTGCTAAAGCATCCCAATTCAGCCCTGTGGCTCCTAGCAGCCCAGGCCACCTGTGCTCCAGCTGCCTGCCTCTCATCTCCTCTCTGCCCTGCTCTCCTCCCATGCTGCACACCCATAGCTTCCCAGCAACACGGGGTACTCCCCAAGTACACGGGGGAGTGTGCATCTACCTATTTTGAGAATCCTTCAGTAATTTTCAGTCTCAGGGGTGGGAGGAAATGGAGGGTGGAATAAGGGAAAAGAAGCTGGAAAGCTGCTGCCTAAGCAATGGGGAAACAGCACACACAGCCTGTGGCTTTAGGGATCTGTGGGCCACTACTGAGAGCATGAAATGACTCAGAGTTACAAACCTGTACACCCAGCAGCTACACTTCTGTCCTACTCCTGATCTGCCTGCCTCGTGCCCTCAAACATGCCTCCTTTGCTACAGGGTAGGGAACTTTCAGAGCACTTTAAATCCTTCCTCTCCCCTTCCCTCACACCCACCTTTGCAAAAGGATTGCAGTAGTTCAGCTGTGCTCTGGCCTGGGGTGAGAGCAAGGGAGAGATCTCCTCTGAAAGCAGGGAAAAAACAGCCAGAAAGACAAGGGTAATGCACCGCAGCATGTGGTTTACTTAATGTAGCTTAGTGTTAATTATTTATGATAATTCATGATTTTCCCTAATATATTGCCTAATGATATCTGTCATTGTAACAACAGTTAATAAACAACTCCCAGGTCTGCGTGCAACCAGACTTACTACACTATAGTGAAAAATGTCTAATACTTCCTTTTTAATATTATCATTAGCCTACCCTTTCCAGCATTAATTCTCCATAGATTTCTGCATCTCGCTGCTTCCTTTCTTTCCCTCTCTCCTCCCTCCCCTTTCTCTCCCATTAAGCCCAAGACACTGACATGTGTTGTCATTCACTAACTGTACACAAGTGCTACTGTACTACTGCAATGTGTTATAAATAGCACAGATTCAGGAGTACAGTTCATTATGAAAAATTATCTGTAGAGATGACCCTTTGAAACTCTAACTATATCTTTCCTGTTTTTCACAGCATGCTCTGGATCATGATGCTCTTAATTTGGTGCAGTTTATTAATTACAAAAGAGCGTAGAGGCTGAGCAGTAAGCAGAGGATTTAAACAGTGAGGTGGATAATTAAAAAGGATTAATGAGGTGGATTAAATAAAGAGATTGAGGTCAAATGGAGCACAAATTTTCTAAACATTAGTGGCCCCAAAACTCTAGCATCCAAGGGCACGTTCCTCTTTCCAGCTAGATGTTTGGTTTTTATCAAGAAAATTCATACCAGATTTATTAATGCAGTCCCAGGAGACCTGAGCAGCATCTAACATCTCCTCTTGTGGCCCTAAGTGCCTCTTCTATCCAGTACAAGTTCCCCAGCTGGTTTGCTTCCAACTCATTGCTGCACCTGTTTCCACCACGTTAAAAAAATCCAAAAGCAGGTCACAGATGACACTAATCCTGTGCCTCTGCAAGCTGGTGAAGTGGTTCTCAAGAAAACAGTGAGAAAGATGGGGAAAGAGAAGAACTTGACCAGGATTCTGAAGCAATAAGACCCTGTTTAATCCATCTCTAAAGCTCCTTGGTCAACACCATTCCTTCCTGTGGAAGGGCTGCTCTATGGGCAAGTTTGGAGCTCAACAAATCCTAAAAAGACTGATGGAATTGTCCCCAAATCCTGCTGTAAAGGGATGCGTTTTATTTCTCCCTCCTTCTCTCCAAGCCAGCAGTGATTCCACTTCAAATCTGTGTAAAGCCTTGGGGTGCCCACAGAAAGCTGTGCTGGTGGTTGCAGAGCCATCCTCCAGAGCAGAATGTGAGATCCTGGATGGTAAGGTACTGTGTCAGCTCTAGGTATAGCAAACGCTAATTGTTGTAATTGCTTATAGCTGAAGGGAGCTCAATAAACCTCTGATCTCTCTTGATCCGTAGCTGCCAATCCATTACCAGAAAATTTTTGCATGATTATTTTGCAAACGGTGGAAGGAGGCTTGAAAAGCAAGGAGAAATGCATATTTCTGCCACATAACCCTTCTCTGTCTACCTCACCTTTCTCTTAGTTGCAGCAGCGCTGCCTGGCCAACCACTTATTTGATTACAGCGTAAAGCAATTTGCATCCACAGAACGATGATGATTGTTATTTATTATTTTGCTATTTTTTGTGTGACTTAGGAAGTAGAAATCATGTAATGTAGTAAATTTAACCTAAGGCGTGCCGAGGGGTAGAGCCGGGGGTCGGCGGTGCCCGGTGCCCGCTGGCGGGCCGGCCCTGCCCTCTGCCGGAGCGTGCGCACC
>NW_009208056.1:0-5034 GCF_000690835.1 Fulmarus glacialis
AAGCAGGGCTACGCTCTCCAAAACTGCTGGCTAAGCACTTTTCTTTTTCTGAAGAGAAAATGGACTTTCCCTCCCTCAAACGAGCGTGTTCACGAGGCACCACCCTCCAGCGCGAGCGGCCCCAGACCCCTCTCCCCCTCCCAAGGAGGCCTGCCCACCGCGGCTTGGTTTCGGGGAAGGCTCGTCACCAACGCTGCTGAAGTCACTGCACGGTGCGGGGAACAGAAAGAGGGAAAAATCCTGATGAAGGAGAAGATGCAGCAGCCATGAGCTCTCCAGAACCGCAGCCGTCAGACGGAGGAGTATCGCGACTCACACCCTCGGCCCGTGAACGCAAGAGGGTCACCTGCAGGGAAGGTATTTCTGAACAGGGCCAGAGCACCAAACGGCGTAATAACCTGCAGCTAAGGGGGGAGAAAGCAAGACGGATCATCAGACCCTGCTGAAGAAACACAAGGACACGCTGCAGATAGATTTTGGGATCCACGTGTCGCAAGGGAAACACACCTACAAGTCCAAAAAGAACAACCTCCCCCACCCCGAGACCCCTGTGAGAGACCTGGGGCCCTGGAGCCGAGGGTGCAGCAGGGAGCGACCCGGGGAGCCCCGGGGAGCTGGGGTGCAGGAATCGGGGACAGGGAGCGCGGGAGAAGCCATGGGAACACGGCAGACCGCAGGACGTACCAAGCGCAAGCTCCAAGGGACTGGGTTACCAAAGACACAAAGCAAAGAGGAAAATTCAGAGTAAAAGCTCAGAAAAATGAGGAGGGGGAGGAAAAAAAAAAAAAGGCACAGGTAGCATGAGCTTGCTGGAAGCAGGAGCACTGCAGAATAGCTGAGAACAAACAGTCTTAAATAGCGTCCTGCCCTTGGGCGAGGTTCAGATCTGCAAGGAGCAAAACCATCTTAGAGGAACCCAAGGAAAGGGAGCAAGAACAGAAAATGTACCCGAGCACCCCAAAGAAGAGCCCCCGGGGGACAGGCCACGAGGCCACGCTGGGCAGCTGGTGGAGCATCACCTCCCACGCAGGGAATCCTCCACTGCTGGAGACTTTCCACGGGATCTGGAGTTGCACTAATTTTTTTTTTTTTTTTTAAAAAAACTATTGATGCAGAACTGAAAGAGCTGAAGTTCAGCTCAGACCCTTAAAAACATCACAAAGCAGAAGCCTTGAAAAGATAAAGGCTTGCAGTTGTTTCAGGAAACAAAAGTACTGTTCTGGGAAGCAAACCGTGCACAAGAGGGTAAGTTTTCCCTGAAAGAGTTTATATTGCAGAGAAACAGCGGGAGTACATGAAGAGAAAAATCAGAATTAAATGGAAATTTAGAAACTGCAAAAGATAACACAGATTTGAGGCATCCAGAGAGATGCTATAAAGAAAACTATAACATAAAAGTATCTGTATTGTTAACAAATCTGTTGACAGAGGGGAAAAAAAAAAAAATCTGTTAAATCACATGACAAGGGATGGCTAGAACAAAGACCAGGTTTGATGGGAACATGAATTGCCTTGAAAAGCTACAGGGCCATGGACCAAGGACTGGCATAGATTGGTTTATGCTGGAAAGTAGTATTAAGTACTAGAACTCAGAGATTATTCCCCTTCTCCAGAAATAGCACTGAAAACTCAACTGCTAAACCTGTCATCTCACGCGTACGCCTGTTTGATGGACACCACACCGGCAGCAGAAGAGCCCAGTAAAAGCCACAGCTGGACTTTGCAGATGTTTAAGACCTCAATCATAGAATCATTAAGGTTGGAAAAGACCTCTAAAGATCATCAAGTCCAACCGTTAACCCAACACCACCATGCCCACTAAACCATGTCCCTAAGCGCCACATCTACACGTCTTTTAAATACTTCCAGGGATGGCGACTCTACCACTTCCCTGGGCAGCCTGTTCCAAGGCCTGACCACTCGTTCAGTAAAGAAGTTTTTCCTAATGTCCAGTCTAAACCTCCCTTGGCACAATTGAGGCCA
The DNA here is from genome assembly GCF_000690835.1 of Fulmarus glacialis. Taxonomy (NCBI): domain Eukaryota; kingdom Metazoa; phylum Chordata; class Aves; order Procellariiformes; family Procellariidae; genus Fulmarus; species Fulmarus glacialis. The sequence continues at coordinate 1,984 of NW_009208056.1, forward strand.
TTTCCTCTCGTCCTATCACTGGTTACTTGGGAGAAGAGACCGACCCCCACCTCGCTACAACCTCCTTTCAGGTAGTTGTAGAGCGCGATGAGGTCTCCCCTCAGGCTCCTCTTCTCCAGGCCAAACAGCCCCAGTTCCCTCAGCCGCTCCTCATCAGACTTGTGCTCCAGGCCCTTCACCAGCTTCGCTGCCCTTCTCTGGACACGCTCCAGCACCTCAGTGTCCTTCTTGGAGTGAGGGGCCCAAAACTGAACACAGGATTCGAGGTGCGGCCTCACCAGGGCCGAGTACAAGGGCACAATCACCTCCCTACTCCTGCTGGCCACACCATTTCTGATACAGGCCAGGATGCCATTGGCCTTCTTGGCCACCTGGGCACACTGCCAGCTCATGTTCAGCCGGCTGTCAACCGTTTGAACATTTGCAGTGTTTGAACACATTATTTCAGGTCCAGAGCAACCACCACCTGACGGAGTTGTGCAAAACAGCATGAGGGGTGAAACCCATTGGCACAACCGAGAGGGCAGCACCTCCCGAACTCAAGGCTGGGTTGAGGTTGCCAGAGCGCTGTCTGAGGGGAAGCCCCGGGCCAGCCTGCCTCCACCCCCTGCGCAAGGCTCCCCTACAACCCGCCCGTCGTCTCGCGGCAGGACCAGGCGACCAGGGCGCCGGCACCGGGGCTGGATCCCTCTCCAGGGAAGGGAGAACCAGGGGCTTTTTTCTGCTCATCATTCATTTTCTTGGCGGTCTTCAAGCCCCAAGGTCTATGACACGAGCAACAAAGGGCCATAAACGCCAGGTTCTGCCAGGCTCTTGCTGCAGGGAGAAAGCTCCTTCCCGTGCAAGGCACCCCAGCTCCCCCCCAAGCCCTTTTGAGCAGGAGATGATGTGCCCCCAGCGCCGCATTTCCCTGCCCAGCGCCGGCAGGAGGCACGAGCAGCACCTCCACACAAATTATTCCCACCCAACTAATCACCATGTAAAAGTCAATCATCCTAAGGTATAAAGTTAACCAAGAATTTAATACCTAACGATACAGAGCTGCTGCACTTGTACAATTTGACGCGCTCCTAAGTTTTTCATTTCTAATTTACCGGTGCAACAACTTCTGCCAAAAAAATTCCCCGTCCCCCTTCAGTGACTTGGATGCATTTTCGTTTCTGGTTAGCCCCCTGACGAAAGCGCTGCAGGGCTGTTTGGAGTGGAAAAGCTGCGTTTCGAGCCCGATTTATTTACAGAGTAATGAAAAAATTACATCTTCCAAAGAGCATCCTTGAGCCGGGTACCCGGCAGCGTCACAAGAAAGCACAGACCCCACCGGCGCAAAACACGCCGTTGTCCACCAGGCAAGCAGCACCAGGGGCACGGCAGCCCCCGGACCAGCTGAACGGCCCTTGGCATTGCACGTCGATGCCTTCCAAACCTGGTCTGACCACTGGCCACGCCGGTATCTTGCCAGCGGCCCAGCAGCTAATTAAAATAAAAGCAAACCGCCGTTGCAAATACTACTCATGTGGGGAGCAAGGGATGGCAGCGGGACATTAGCAGTCTCCCCACAAGCAATAATGGGGTCTGAGCATCCTCTGGCCCCATCCTTAGGCGCCAGTAGAAACGTGGCCCACTTGGACTCACTGTCAGCATGTTGCCAATGCCGATGGCAAAAGGTTCAGGGACTTCTATTCCTCCTCCTTGTGCTTTTGAAAGCGTATCTGATGCTTTGCTGCTGCAACACTGAAGGCCCGGAGGAGCGCTCAAGCCGGGAAAAAAAAGCGGGGTGGCTGCGGCCGAGGCTGCGGCAGGCACGGGCACCAGCTGGTTGCAATGTGGCAAAGATGCGGTGTTCAAATCAGTTGCATCCTTTGAAAACCATCCCGCATGCCAGCACGTGGAAGACACTGATGCTTCTGGCAGCCCCATCGAGAGCCGGTGCCTTCTCAAGCAAGACATCTCCCAAAGCGAGGGGCTGAAGGGCCAGGGCTGCTGTCTGGACATCTGGACATCCCTCATCTGCCCTCTCCTTGCTCCTCTGACCTTGCTCGCCTGGGCACGGCTGCTCACCCCGCGCCATGTCCCTTAACTGATGGATTTGTACCACGCACCGCCAGGCAGCGAGTCAATGGCACGTTCCCTGTTGGCTTCATCCTCCCAAAACAAGCCAACTCTCCAAGCACACCAGCCCTCACGAGTGCAGCATCTTGCGCCCACAGCCTCACGGGCTCCTCAGCTCTCGCACCCCACCGTCTCCACGCTCATACAGCTGATGAGAACTGTGAATTTTGGTTTATCAAGCCCAACAAAGGTGAAATTCATTCATATCTTTAACCATCACCTTCATCACTTCCTACTGCTTGAGGCTGATGCAACAGGTGAACAGACTGACCACCAGCCACTTTCTGAAACCAAGGCATTTTTGAGAGGGACTTTAATAAAAGAAGGTGACTCCTGTTATTTAAAAATAACTTCATCTGCTTACCATCTTCCTTCTTCCATAGGCTTCAGTTCCGACGTGCTGTCTCGCAGGACTCAAAGGATGGAGATTAATCCTTTAGCCTCATCCCAAACACAGTGTTGTCGAGTGACTTTTGCACAGCTTTGCGCTTTCATTTTCCAGCTCAAGCTGCTTTTGAGAGAGTGACATTGAAATCAGCTTGGATGTGAACGTAGTTTTGGAAAAAGCAAGAGATTAATCTAACCAACGCAGTTTCTCAGTTCTGCTATCTCAAGACCCTTAACAGCTTAGTTTAAAAAAAAAAAAAAAAAAACCAAACAAATCCAAGCCCTCCCCAAAAAGCCAATTTCTGGGTGGGGGAGGGGGGGAAAAAAAAAAAAATCAGGGATCCCAGCACTCAGTGCTGATTTCTGGTCCCCGTGACCTACAAACCATCAGTCATCAAACAGTTACCAACACTTGCATCCTCTGTGCTGATGGAAAACTTAAATTGGGAGCTACACCGAAGAGTGGGACACTTTTTGATCGCTCTCCTATCGTGGGGCAAAGCAGCCAGGAAAATGCTGTATTTCTGCACGGTTCACGCTCCGCAGGTAGATACC
>NW_009208057.1:0-1833 GCF_000690835.1 Fulmarus glacialis
CGGCAGGCTGCGGAAAGGCGTGGGGGGGTTGTCGCCGTATGAGGGAACGTGCACCGGCCGAGGGCTCTCTTAATTAATTAACTTATTTTAATAATAGCCTGGCAATTGCTAAGATTCATACATGTCATTTTTTGCGGAAGAAAGTGGCAGCCTGTAGAAGAAAGGTGTTGAGTCCATGAAAGGAAAGGTAGGCTTGGCAGGGCCGGGGGGGGGCGGGGGAGGGGGCAGGAAAAAAATGAGCGCGGGAAAACCGAGATGAAGGGTTTTGCCCTTCCTGAGACAGGGGCTGGTGGGGTAACACCTTGCAGCCTGCTTATCAGCATTATCCGTTTAAAACTGTTTCTCCACGCGTTCCTGCTGCTGTTGTGGCTTTTCTGTGGAGATGTGTGTCAAAAATAAAGAAAAAGAAGTACACTTCTAACATCGTTGTGGTTTCAGTAAATAGCAAGATTGGTTTCCCTGCCTTAGAGAAAGGTATGTTTTGTCCTGTAAGTTTGGAAAAAGCCCTTTTGTCGAGTGTGGGGAGATTTGTGCGAGGGACTAAATACTCTGCCACTGTTCTGTTATGAGAACTTGGAGAGACTCCCCCGGTGTACCGGTGCTAACTCTTCTCATAACTTGGATTTGTATGTTAGAAGGCCTTTTTACTTTTTCAAATCTCACTGGAAAACACACAAATGTGTATTTTTCTTTCCTTTTCTTTCTTCCTCTCTTTTCTTTTTTTCGTATAACTTCAAGGCCATTTAGTGTGACCAGTGTGGCATAGTATTTGTGGGGTTTTTATGGAAATACTGTGTTTTGCATGCCATGAGGCATCAAATGCAGCTGCGGGTCCTCATGTTACATAAAATGCTTATGGGATTTACTCAGAGCGTTGTTTCATTTTCATGCTTTGGTTGTATTGTAGCAACATAATGGTACAAGCAAATGCAGCTTGAAATTATTCTCCTAAACTTAAACATTTACAAAACCCAAAATGTGAAACCTAAAACATGAGACACAAACTGTGAACCTCCCCCAGAGATGAACAGAACTGCTCGTGTAACATTAAACTGAGAACTGAATAAAATGAAGCATGTAAGTGCTGGTAGGACTTGGGCGTGAAATAGTGAAAGTATCAATCACTGTCAGCCTGAATAATTTTGAATTGTAATAAGACCAAATGTCCTAGGCTTGTTATTTTTAAAGCTGCTGACAATTGTAGTGCCAAATTCAGATTTCTTAGTTTAAATAAATGTTGCTGGAAAATAATAATTTTTAAATTAACTTCCAATAAAAATACAAATTTTATACTTTATGCTATGTGCTACCCAGACCGTGAAGCATCAGAACTTGCATGTGAAACAGTTCATAAACAAAGTTGAGTGTTTTAATTATTCTAATGAAGTGGATGAAGCAGAAAAGGAAAATAGGCCAGACTAATAAAAGACAATCAATTAGTTAGAGTATAAAATTTTATGGAATATACAGACTTTATAGAATTTACTTGCAAATATTAAAGCGTTATGACTGATTTTTAGAAAAAGACATCCTATTCCAGTGTGAACACTTCAGTAGGTAATCTAAGTCAGAACATTAGTTGCTGTTTGATGTTTAGTTTTAATTACAGAATTTTTGGCTGTGCTGAAATGTCTTGTAAGAAAATCTATGGAGTTAGTGTTCCTCAGTGTTATTCCTTTCTCTGCCTGTAAAGCTACAATCCTTGCTGAAATCAGCGGAAGGTCCCCACTGCTATCAGTGGGAGCTGAAGCAAGGCCCTGTATAACCTCAAACTTTTAATACGAAAATGTGCTCCAAAATGGATGTTCAAGGAAATGCTTTAAGCCTTCCCCC
>NW_009208058.1:0-202 GCF_000690835.1 Fulmarus glacialis
ATCGCCGCCCCGGGAGCCTCAAGGCTGCGATGGAGGGGAGCAGAAGGGTTCGGCTCACGCGACGCCTGCGCCATCTCTGCGTGAGGCTCCCGTCACCGGGTACCTCTCACATCCCCAGGTGCTGCTCCCATCCCTGGGTGATGCTCCCATCCCCAGGCACTGTCCTCGTCCCTTGGTTCTGCTCCCATCTCCAGGTGATGCT
>NW_009208058.1:566-798 GCF_000690835.1 Fulmarus glacialis
CTCCCGTCCTGGTTCCTCTCCCATCTCCAGGTGATGCTCCCATCCCATGTTCCACTCCCATCCCCTCATACTGCTCCCACCTGTGGTTGCTGCTCCCATCCCCGGACAACGTTCCCTCCCTGGGTGTGAATCCTGCTGCCATCCCCACCTCCATAAATACACCTTCCCCGTCCCCCTCCCCGCGGTGCGAATCCGGGGGGGGTCTCTGCCCTTCTCCCGCGCTCCCCCCCTC
>NW_009208059.1:0-251 GCF_000690835.1 Fulmarus glacialis
TCTCCCCTCTACTCGGCCTAGATCCCCCCAGACCCTGCTCTATCCCTCCTAGATACTTCTGACACCCCCCTCCGCCCCGATCCCTCCTGATCACCTGGATCATCCCACATTCCCTGTGCCCTTCTTAGATCTCTCCAACACTCCCCCATCCCCTCCAGATCACCTGGATCCCCCCTGAGACCCCTAGTATCCCTCCGAGATCCCTCTGATCCCACCTAGATCCCTCCAATACCTTCCAGATCACCTGGCTC
>NW_009208059.1:434-681 GCF_000690835.1 Fulmarus glacialis
CCCCCAGGTCCCCCACAGCCCCCCCTGAGACCCCTAGTATCCCTCCGAGGTCCCTCTGATCCCAACCAGATACCTCCCAGATCCCTCCAGATCACCTGGATCCCCTCAGACCCCTAGTATCCCTCTGAGATCCCTCTCATCCCAACTAGATCCCTCCAACTCCCTCTAGATGATCTGGACCTCTCCCGAGACCCCTACTATCACTCCTAGATCCCTCCGATCCCACCTAGATCCCTCCAATCCCCTC
>NW_009208060.1:0-921 GCF_000690835.1 Fulmarus glacialis
GGGGCTTCTGGGGGGTTCTGGGGGGTCCCGGCACCTTTGAAGCAGGTGATGAAGTTCTTGACTTTGGTGTCGTCCAGGAAAAGCTGTGGAAAAGCGGGAAAAAGCCTCAAAACCCCCGAAACTCCCGGCAGGTCCAGGGGGGTGTCTGGGATCCCTTTGGGATCCGTCCAGGCTCTGTCTGGGATCTGGCCTGGGTCCCTCTGGGATCTGGCCTGGGTCCATCTGGGTCTTCTGGGGCTCTGACTAGGATCCATCTGGGATCTGGCTTGGATCCATGTGGGTTCTATTTGGGATCTGTCCAGGACCTGTTTGGGATCTGTCTGGGATCTGGCCTGGGTCCATCTGGGTCTTCTGGGGCTCTGACTAGGATCCATCTGGGATCTGGCTTGGATCCATGTGGGTTCTATTTGGGATCTGTCCAGGACCTGTTTGGGATCTGTCTGGGATCTGGCCTGGGTCCATCCGGGGTCTTTTGGGCGTCTGACTGGGGTCTGTCCAGGATCCATCTGGGATCTGACTTGGATCTATGTGGGTTTTATTTGGGATCTGTCCGGGATCCATTTGAGATCTGTCTGGGATCTGTCCTGGTCCATGCAGGATCTGTCCTGACCCCATCTAGGTTTTTTTTGGGGGTGGGATCTGTCTGGGTCCTGTTCAGGATCCGCCTGCAGGATCTGTCTTGGGTTTGTTTGGGATCCGTCCAGGTCTGTCCGGGATCCCACTGGGATCTGTCTTGGGTCCATGTGGGATCCGATTGGGGTCTGTCTGGGGTTTGTTTTGGCTCTGCCCAGGATCTGTCCTGAATCCATCTAGGGTTGGTCTGGGATCCGAGTCTGGGATCCATGTGGGATCCATCTGGGGTCTGACTGGGGTCTGTCCGGGATCCATGTGGGATCTGTCTGGGATCCATGTGGGATCCAT
>NW_009208061.1:0-32885 GCF_000690835.1 Fulmarus glacialis
TTATATATCTATATATTTCCAGCTTTTTATTAGAACTTTATTTGTGTAATAATAAGTAAGCTAATCTCGGCTGTTTGCATTGCATTTCAGTCTTAACAACCTAAGAAAACAGTATCTTTTGTTATTAGGACTTAATCTACACATCCTGTTTATACTTCCTTTTGGAAAAATCTCATTGAGATAGCCATATTAGTTATTGTAATCCTCTTTTATTTTAGAAGACTCATTCTTATGAAGCACTTTAATAGACCTCAACAGGTATGGTGCAAGAAAAGTTGCGTTCACTACAGCCATCCTTCTTCCTACTTGAAAGAAGGACCTTCCTCTTTGACGTAAATCAACATGTCCATACTTTAAGTCAAAGCAGTTTCTATTAGGAATACTGTTTTTCTGAATAGTTTTCAAATGGCTCTACTGGCCACCTACCACATTAGTGTCGACATATTGCATAAAGCTTCAACATCAGCTCTAAGCACCTGCTTTAGCTATCTGGCTAGTTTTTCTGAACTATCCTCTGAATTAGCCTGATTCTCTCTATCGATTGCAGAGGAGGACCAAGCATTGCACTTGGCACTCCTGGGAGCCTGCGCTCTCCCTGAAATTCTCTGTGTGCGTACCTCCTGCAGAACTGCGCGCAGGACAGACTGTGGGAAACGGCTTGTCCCAGGCCATGTTGAATCTGTTTTTATGAGACCTTAGATAAATCAAGGGACAAGGGTATTTATTTAAGCACAGGGTCATAGAGATTCCTGTTATGATTTCTCTCTGACACCGATTTGTATCGGCCTGTACTGTGGGGTAGTCTGACCGCACGTACCAGGGCTGTTGATGCAAGCTACTGCATCCTCTGTGCTAAGGATAGCATCGTGCATAAATGTGTCTCTGGACCAGATCCTAGCACTCCACATCTGATGCTTTAATCTGTCTCAACTGTAACTAAACCACTCTCTGAAGGTATCCATCTCTTTTCACTGATTACAGAGTAAGGTTAGAAGGCTAGCTTTTAGGAAAGCTAAAATTAGGTGAGCTCCAGCCTTTCTGCATAATTAGATTCATTGGTCACAGTGGGACTCTCCATGGGATAAGCTTTGTGTGAAAAGGGTATCAGAACCAGCCATTTTGCTGAGAAATACAACTGCATTTCTGTCAGTGGCCCAGTTTGGCCAGCAATCGTGGGGCTCCTTTGATCAGTATCATGTCACTTGTCCATAACGTGCCTCTTTCATGAATGAAAACAGGGACATGAAGCACTGGAGCGGCAAGTCCCACGTGGCACTGTCGCAGTTCGAGAAGATGTAGTTCCACATTGAACTCGTGGAAATAAAATTATGTGGTTTTTTTTTTTTTTTTTTAATGGTTGAAATATTTGGGAACATTTCTATTTACATTAAACACAGAGACAAGGAAGGGAGAAAGGGATGGAGAAAGAGCTTGTGTTGTTCCAGTGCAGTAACGATTGTCAAAATTATGTAATTCTCTGCAGGGTGGAAATTCCCTTCTTTTTTACAAGCCAGCTCCTCTGAAAATGTGGTGTTAACTTTAGTGATGGGCACGCACTGCCTTATTTCAAAGTCCTTGTTTGCCTAAAGTGGAATCATAATATTGCGTAACTTCCATTTTTGTGGTTTAGTAAAGATAACCCTTTTATTTCTGTTATTAAAAGCTGAGTTACTAACATGAACAAGAAATCCTTTCAAGAATAATTATAGGAACAGCAGGTTAATCTGTCAGGTTTCTACAAATGTAACTAATCCCAAATGAAAGCAATTAAACACAGTGGACTGGCAAGGGTGATGCAGCATAATTCCACACAAATCCTTAGGTCACTCTTGGTTTACACTGGACAAAGATCTGGTCCCTTCTGCTTTTGCTGCTTCTCTTCTTTTTCCATGTTTATTTTCCTTTACCTTTTTATAATTCAACATTAGCTGGTTAAACTTAATCAAATCCTCTGATGCCAGAACATGAACTGTCCTCAATGTGAACAAGAAGTATATGCCCTCCTCAATGCACTTTTGAACTTTGCAAGAGCCCGGGCAATTCTCAGGCAGGTCACGGGAAACCCTGATTTAAATCGGGACGTAAGCATTTTGCATGACTCATGATGGCTTTTTGAGCAAGGGTTAATTTTACCCTTTAGAATATTTTATAACCTTCTTTTGCCTTTGTAGTATTTGAAAATAAAGTGATGCAATTACCCAGTTGCCAATAGTATTGATCTAGTGCTGATAGAGTGATAATGACATGGGCTGAAATCTTAAGCAACCAGTCAGACTGCTGTATTCATCCAAGCCTCCTTGCAAGGCAGCTCTTTGCCCCCTGCTATTATCTCATAGAGCAATATTGTACCAATACCGCAAGTTACTGTGTAATAGCAATCATGGCTTCCAATACATCTACCATGTAGTTACCACACACTTAACACAAAACAGTACATTTTATTTTGTGGTAATCCAGTAAGCGAATCACACTGCCAGGCTATGCAGAAGACCAGTGCTGCGTATTGGAGGCAGAGAACGTCTGGTGCTTTTTGTGGGAAAAAGCCGATCTGGTAAGAGTGTGATATTTCTCCAGAACTGTTCTTTTCTTCTTCTGCAGCTTAAAATGGCTTCTCCGCTTTACTTTAACCTGTTAGATACTGCAGACATTGACAAACCTTCCATCTACCAAATTTACAGCATGGAACATACCGGCGCTCCACAAGTTTCAGAGGCAGATTGCATAAAGTTAGTTAATTCATAAGTAAAAAGAGCATTAATTCAACAGCCAGCTGTCTCTGGCTGGAAAGAACAGATGGATCCACATCTGGTTTTTGCATGTTTGTTCCAATCCCCCTGTTTTAGTGGACAGAGGGACTTTTTATATTCCAGTAAATTTCATTGTCAGCTTCTTTTCCTGGGCCCAGTGGTGGTCTTCTACATTTGGGAGCTAAGCAAGTCAGGCTTAGCAGAGAAAGTGAAGACTGAAAGTTATATGCATCTGTTTTTAATTTAGAAACAAATATTTTTGAAGGTGTGTTTTAAACGTAGTGTATGGAGTTCTTTAACAGGATAGATCTTGGTGATCTGAGGACTTTCTGGAGGTGAGGACCCAGATGAGGGGCATCATCTGTACTTCTTAGCAGGCCATGATGCTGCAGCCCCTTTTATACAGCCTGGTGCATTCAGTGATCCAGTTTGCTGTAAGTGTAATACATGCTTGAGTTGTAATGTTTCTCTCTAAAAATAATATGAAACAGCTGTTCTAATGAAAAATTACATATTTTCCTTCAGCTAGAAAATTCAAATATTTTTAATTTTATAACAGAGCAATAAAGATGTTTTCTAAAATGTTGGGGACCAAGATCCAAACTTTTCTGGGCCAAATTCTGAGTTTATCTAGTAGGACATGTTTGATCTACGGTGAAGTCTAGCTCACCTCTCAGGAAGCTTATGCGGTTTCATGGGAACAGCTTGGGATAGATGTGGGCTCTTTCCATGCAGCTCATTCAGCTACTGGGGGACCCCGTCAGCTACCTGAGGTCACAGTGATTTCATTGACACCTATAAACACCACATTGGCACCAGGATGTGAGGATTATCAGCTGCCACCTCATCTCCTAACCATAACGACAAAATTACTTTAGTGAACATCACTGTCTCTCATTTTATATAAATATGTTGCACCCAATTCTGGCTACAGACAGTGAAGCCAAGGGGATTTTGTGTCTGTATTGGAGAGTAGATTTAGATCCATTGTGTTGAAGTAAATTGATAGCTTCAATTATTAAATGCAAGTACTTGGCCAGGCTTTAGTGAAGGAGGCCATTAAAGTTTCTAAGATCCTTTTTATTTTGGTTACCGAAGCCTGTTTCCAACAGCCAGTGTCTGAATCCTGTTAAAGCAGGACTTTTCATCATTTTCCATTAAAGAAAAAAAGTCTGGATTGGGCAGTATTACCACCGCACTCAGACTTCTGCCAAAGCCTCCGCTTGGACTGCACAGCTGCCTTTAAGACATGTGAAAAGCAAGTCCTTCCCTGGTATATCTGAAATCCCTCCCCTTTCAAGCAAGGCTCATATTTCTTTTGGAAATGTAGCACGAGAACGGTTAAATATGTATGTAGTAGGTAGGACCAGCTTTAAAAAAGTTACTTGCATGCCTTAAATGGGGCTTAGTGGGGTATAAGACTCCGAAGTACAACGTCAAAGTTATCCACCCCCTCTTCCAGCTGCCCATCTCAAATCACGATGCCTCCTTCGTTAAGCTGACAGTTCCCATGCTGGATGTCTGAACAGGACAACAGAGGGTGGTGAGGGGGAGTCTGGCTGGGTGGGCGTCCTCTGGACATCCCTTGCTCACAGTGATGGTGTCCAACACAAAATGCAGGCACTGCTGAAAATTTTTTAAAACACGGTGCCTGGAGGAGCAGGTGATGAGCACCTGCCAGTGCCCAGAGCAAGGAGCGAGGTATAGGAAGAGGTCGGTCTGATCTGGTCTTCAACCAGAGGGTGTTCACCACCACTTCTCCCACCCCGAGATCACTGTTTTGGCCCCTGCCCTGCTGGCTGGGCTGCGAGGTGGCTCTTCCCTTCCCATAGGTTTGGGCCATGGAGCAAAAACGGGGAGAGGACATGAGGGGGCACAGGGCTGTGACAAGAGCTGAGTCCATCCTCTATTCCAGCACCAGTCTCCCTCCCTTAGGAAATCTGTGCTGAGGGACTAGTCATCTCCAACTGCAGTCAGCACCAGAAATGTCAAAATTAAACCAGACACCCACAAAGTTAAGAGGCAGCAAAGGTGGTTAAAATGAGTTTTGAAGCCTCACTGGCAAATCTAACTCGGGTGTTTGCTTGGTGGTCTAAGAGAAAGTTGTGGGATGAAATAAGCAGATAATGTTGGATAATGGCAGCAACAGGAGCCACTAAGCTCTATTCGAGTTTTTCTTTTTTGTTTCGCAAAGAGGCTCTAGACAAATGCATGTTTTCTAAGCACGTGGTGGTTGGTATAACCCTATCATAGACATCAGAGGAGCCCCACAGATCTAAAATCTCACGGCTGAAGTATATAGTTTTATTTGTTTAGTCTGAATTTCAGCTACATGGCATCTTCTCTAAGGCAAATCCCAGATACTTTCACTCTTGGTCATATGTCCTTTGCCATTCACCTCTTGTTCTGAGAGAAATGCTATTTCCACCTTCCGGCACGTTCATCAGTGTTATTTCCTACAGCCAGCATCTCCCTGACAGTGGCAGATGTACCCGTCTTCCAAGACATTAGCTGCCTAAACGTCTCTAAATGCAGATGACCTGAACTTTCAATGTGTTGGTGACTGAGAGTGACCAAAATGAAAGCAAAGAAGTACTTGTGCTTGCTGTTTCTGCTCACCCACTCACTGATCACAGTGTAAGCAAAACCAGGGGTGTGTTAGCTGCAGTGCTTGTCCAGGAAAAAAAAAATGCAATTCCAAATTTCCAAGAGAATTGAAAAGAACAGTTTCATCATGAAGAACCCTATTTCCAAGAGAATTGAAAAGAACAGTTTCATCATGAAGAACCCTGACTGCAAACAGAATGATTTTTTTTTTTTCCAGAGGTACTTGGTTCGCCCAGCTAAATGCAAAGCATATTTTAAAGCTGATGGATTTGTTTCAGCTGGCATTTTGTTGATAACTCGTAGATCCCAGCTTGATTAGTCAGTAAAATTTTGAAATATGTTTTCTTAGTGTTGATGTGGTCTGAAAAAATAGGTTATATATCTTAAGAACCTCAGGCAATAAAAATAAGAAAATTATTAAACTTGCACACTTTTATGTATAAAACATAAGTGCCAATAAATCATACTGTTGTCCCTCCTCATCCATCCTACCAAAAAAGTTACTGTTGCTGTTGCTAGCAATAACTATTAAGTGATTTGGTCCAACAGCTTCCATTTGAAGCATCCACTTTAGCCAGTTCCTGGGCTGAGTTTTTCAGACCTTTTCCCTGGATTATGATTTGTTCTTTTTTAATTTGTGATACATCAGAAATGGAGTGAGGGTGCTGCCTGTGTCCGTCGGGCAGTACCCACGCAGAGCCGAGCTGCTGCCAGCGTGCTCAGCCTTCCCAGGCGCGAGCCCTCAGCTGCAGGCGAAGGCTCCAAGGCAGGCCAATGGTGTAATGTCCGTGCCATCCACTCTCTCTTTGCACCTGGGTTTTCCACCGGCGAAACGGAGCTAGCAGCATTACTTCTGTCCTTGGTTTCTTCATAAACTCTGCGAGTTGTTAACGAGCAGTTATCGCCTCTTCATATATGTTAGTGTGCTGTGCGGAGGCCCCTCTGAACCTCCTCATGCTGCAGCAGCATGCTGTTTATGATGGCTCAAAGAGGAAAATGGCTTTAATAAGTGAAGTTCGGGGTTGTTTCATACCGGTGAAGTGCTGTATTTCTTACACACAGTGTTCTATAGAGATTTAAAATTCTGGTCAAATTCCAACATTTTCTCCCTTGGTGGGTATTTACCATCCACACCACAGAGTTCAGGTTGTAATAGGGAAGAAGCATATATTTGCATAACATATATCTGATTGGTTATTACTGCATTAGCTGAAATGTGCACTAACAACAGATCTATGAAGGTAGATGGAGTCTTTTCTTAAATTATGCATTTGGAAGGTTTAGCTGCTCTTTTTTTTGCATTGTTTTTTTTTTCATAATGCTTCCTTTTGGTACCAAGAAGATCACTCTTGCAATGCCCTTAATACAACCTAAAATTAGGCTTTCATTTTATATTGAGGCTTCTGAATGAAATGGTTTGCCTTTCAAGAGTGTAAGATAGCCAGCAAACTGTCTTGGGATTTGTGGACACTTAGGATCTTTGAAGAATTGCTCATCCTAAATGAGGAATTAGAAGCCTAATTTAAGGTACTGTTACTTTTTTTCTTCTAAAGCATGATCCAAGCCTTTCAGTGTGCAGAGCAGATGTCCTAAAGATTATTTTTTATAAATATTACTCAGTTATAGCTAAATTTCACCATCAGGCTACAAAGAAACCTATGAGTTTTCTGTGTGAGCTGTATGTAAACTTGGCTAGTTAGGAAATATTCACACCTTCAGAGTACAGCATGTGTTGTTAAAAGATCTCTATTAAAATCTTCAGTTTATTAAACTGACAAATGGTAGGAAACTTTCAGACCTCAAAAGCTATGATATCATTTCATTTTAAAATAACCCCACCAAAATCTCACATTTCTTACTGTGAAAGTAACTAAAACTGTACATGTGTCATTGCAGGCAGCACCTCAGGTTTGGTCGTCATTAGCTGTGGTTCTTGTGTTTAAATCAGAGCTTCAAGGCCTGCGAAAGTAAAAAAGGAGAACCTGAAACCTTCCATTTACAATTGTCAGGGGTTAACCTTGATTCATGAGTTTCAGATGCTATATCCTTTCATGGATTTTAGATAATGAAGAGACAACTGAAAAAGGTGTTGTTCCCCCCTTGCCCCTGCAGTTTCTAATAGTGGTGACACTGTACACAGTGCATGTACATGTTGCTTAGATGTTTAAAATACCACCTCATTAATGCATCTTGCTAGCCAGATATCTTAGTGCTGCTTATACAGTTGCAATTTTATTGCTTACATCATTCCACTCCTGTTTTAATTCAGTAAAAGCTCCTGTACCATCCCTGCTGGTCTGGCTTAGGGCTCCCATTCTGCAGCGCATTAGCCAAGATGACCAGGATCAACCTCTTAAGCTCCCTCTGCTCTCACACAGTCAGCGTCAAGTGCCTCGACCAGTGTTGTGGTCTGGTGGGGAGGAGAGATGAGGCGCAAGGTACTCCCTGCAGGGTGCTGATGATAAGGCAGGCAGGTGGGAGCAGAGCATTTTGCATACGGCGGTGCAAGAAGCGAGGTGAGCAGAGCCTTGTTTCGCAGGGCCACCTTTCACCGCCTTGGGACAGCCCCAGGAGCACCCCGCGTTGTTTTATGCAGTGGCAGGAAAGATAAGGGTATCCGACGTGGAAGCTTCCGTGCTGGAGGGTCAGAGAGTCATTCTGATATGCCGTGCCCTTGCGCTCCTGCGGGATACGGAAAGAAATCTTGGACTCACTGCGGCAGGGCTTTTGTGTTGTGCTACAGAACAATTCAGACTCTTTGTAAACCCTGTCTGTTGAGGAGGACAGAGATTAAGCATCACATCTTTGAATACAGTTTGGAGTTGTTTGTTGGAGACTAATGTGAAAAAGAAACTTTTTGGGAAATGCCAAGATGAAACATTTTAGCCAAGGAAAATGATTCATTACTTTTGAAAATGTCTCCTCATGTTTTTTAGCCAAACTACGTGGGCAGCATGACCCAAACTTACGAAATAACTTTGTCACCCAAGTCCCCCAGAATTTTTCTCTTCTTGACCTTTTTGTTGCAAAAATGTATTTGCTGAACTCACTTTCTCTACAGAAAGAAATAATCCTTCCTGCAGATCCAAAAGGTCTGAGTGATGCCAAGCTATAAATACCACTGTGACAGGCACAGTGTAAGACTTAGACTAGAACAGGTTGTTGAACTGGTATTTCTGAATTATGTAAGTAAGTTAGAGAGCATGGAGAGGCACCTCTTTATGGCTATGAAACAGCCTCCAAATCTAATCTATGGAGAATTTACTCATCATTACCATGGAAAATGCATAGATTTTTCAGATCAAAAAGAAGTCAAGTAAAAATGGCATCCAGTGGATTCAGGGGGTAACTTGGTGTGCCCAACAGCAACATGAACATGTACGAAATGCAGAGTCAATATGAGAGCTAGTACGTTGCCTGACAAAATTGCTAAAGAGCTAAGTGGTGCCGCTTGGAAAATATCTTCCATTGCTTAGCTTTACTTGTTTACTTTCTAAAGAGGAGGAGAAGTGAAATAAAGGGTTTACATTTCTTTTTTTCATCAAGAAAAAAAGCTGAGTGTTTTAAAGAAAATTATACAATTCAGGCCCTTCCCATGAATAAGTACTTAATTCCGGTGTTAAACATTAAGGAAATGAAGCACAAAATTAGGTATTAAACAAAGGAAAGAAGGTAGTTTTTTTAGTGCTGTAGATGACTTTGGCTGGATTTGTTTGCTCTGGATTTCACAAAGAAGTCTGCAACTTATTCCTATTTGTTTATTTGTAGAGATGCCTGTGTTTCCTCATAACTAGGTATATCTCTAGTAGCTATTCAGAAACAGAGGTAGCCACAGCCAGTCTTTGAAAATATCTTGCTCCTTGTAACTATTTGATCCTGTAATTGTCTATAAAAGCTTGGATCCAGTGCTGATGCTGGGAATATTTTATTGCTCACCAAGGAGCACTTGTGGCTATGTTTTGATAGCCAGGTTTGTGGTTCTGGAAAAGTTCAGGGATTCCAGGAGGCCATCAGTGCAATAATATTATTGTATCTTTTTAGTGAAGAAGAGGAAAATACTAGAGGCTAGTGAAACAAGTGAAACGTCTATAGGTAATAATTATCAATAATAAAAGAACATCTCTGGAATAAAATTTATAGCGTAAAACAGTGAGTGTCAGCTTTAAATTACTTTCACCAGCTGAAGATAACAGCTGAAGGTACACAACTCACATGATGAAATATAGCAATAAGCATCACATTTTTTAATTCTAGAACACCCACCAGTTTATATTATCAGCGTCATATATTTTTCTCTCTTGCAATGCTGCAGGGAGTCCACCTATTCTGGATGAGAAACAGAACTGAACACAGTCATATTCTGTAATGAGAGACAGAGTTTTAAACAAAATTCTCTTCATTTTGTCAACATAGGTTTCAAACTGAATTCTCAGCTCAGGAATTCTGGAAAAAGAGAGTCATACTTTCACTGCATTTGACAGATACTGGAACATGTTTTAAAAGTCTGGCTTATTTAACATTCAGGCATCTTACGTACTAGAATAACTGACTTCATTCAGAATATTATCATAAAATTATTTATGAACTTTCTTATGAAATTATTTCTCTGGAGTATCAGGGCATTAATAATTAATATACATTATTGTAGAATGAAATGTTACTGAAAATGTAGGAAATAATCTCTGGGGAAGGGAGAGGAACTCAGACCCTCTAAGGTTTTTTCAGGTATATTCAGGCTGCCACCGAGTTCCAGCTTTAGACTCACATTACTTTGCTGCGTGTTCCCTACTTGGACATAACCAGTGTGTCTTTCGCTTCTCTTGTTACACTTTTTAATATTTAATGCTCTTTAAATTGCTGAAGACCGCAGTAACAAATCCTTCATTCACACCTAATTTATGCATCTTCTGTTCTATCCTAATTTGTACACTGCTCTCATCACTATGGTACTTGAGTGATTCCCAAGTGATATATTTAATAGCCATCATGAGTACCTATCCTCTTAAAGGGAGGATATGTTTGTAGCACAGTGATTATTTTGTTTTAATTATAGATGATGGGTGCCATTTATCATGAGAAAAGGTACACTATTCTCATGTGCATGACAAAAAAGGAAAATAACTGTGATGTATGGCATCATGCTTGGAAAGGGGACGATGACTCTTCTGATGGAACAGGTTTCTAATGGCTCCTCATTCCCACCAAACTTTCTTTAATGGGTGTGAGGTGGACCTTGCAAATTAGTGGGGCATAACGGTGTGGGCAGCTCTGCACAGTTGTTTCCCACTCTGCCCACATTTTAAGCCGGCTGATGGCAAATTGACTTTAATCCGGCCACTGTGCTACTGAGGCTACTACAGGGCTACTGAGCCCTGAGAGGGAGAGAGAGTGTGTTGGTCAGGCTCAGCACCACACTATTACAGATGTACCACTGTTGACTCTTAAAATGTATCTATATTATAATATTTTTACACGGATTTATTCAAGCTAATGATTTATGACTAAGCAAAATTAGGCGTTACCAAGGATGTTACATTATGCATTACAGTTTGATATGTAATGACTATTGCTAGTCACTGAGAAACAAGCGATCTGTATGATTATTGCTCAGGCAAATGGAGGCTAAAGCACTCAAGTTGTTATATGATCATTACTATAGTATTCTTTGTGACATTCAGACTGTGAATCTCAGATTAGTGATCATACAAACGTAGATTAAAATTTCCAGTGAATGCAGACTTTTTGCCAAAAATTATACATGTGTCTGCTCCAAATCTATTTGCAAATTTACATTCAATTTTTCAAGCACTACAGGCCCAAAAACTCCATGCAATAAGAACTGGAATCTGGATGTCCACCTCACAGGCAAATGTCCATTTTCTTGCTATTCTGTGACTAAGGAGAACTGAAGAAAAAATCCATAATATATGCTCTTTACTGAGCCAAGCTTCTGGTTCTATCGCTATTCTTTCCTAATCGTTTTCTGAACACTAAAGATATTGTGCATAAGCAAATCTATTTTTAAAAGAAATGATGGTAAAATATGGATATTTTTGTTTTCTTAATCTTTTTTCAAGTCTCTAATATACAACCGTGATCATTAAAAGATTTAATTGTCAACGTTTATTTATAGGAAAGCATTTTAATGTAATTCCTCAATGAAATGTGAAACTTCATGTCTCTTCACAAGCTGTTAGGGCATCTATAAAATTATTTTCTTGCTTATCATTTCCCGTTTAAACTGGATTCCTTTTTATATTTTCCTGACCATATATTTGTTTTCAAGGTTCTGTATATATGTGTCACTTGTTATACTATAGAATGAGAGAATGACAAAGTTATCTTACAAATGAAATGATTTATAATCTCCGTGGTGTACAACACCTATACCCAGGCTGGGGTGGGACCATCCTGGACCAGATCCCAATTTTCCCTGTGTCTCCACCTTGCACACTGCAGTCTGGGTGGACCCAGTATTGGCAGTGGCAGCTCTTCCCGGGCTGTGGCTACGTGTGAGAAGGAGTGCTTCTACACACTGCTGGTGAAAGGCAGAGAGCAGATCTAAGTATCCCATGGACCAGACCCACCATGGAGGGGGGATTTGGACCACATATTTGCATGTGTATAAATCCTATAAAGATCAGGGATGAAAATCTAATTCCAAAGCAGGTATCTTTAGAGAAGTTGGACAAAGCTTTTTGTTAATATAATTCACCGCGTGGCTGCACCATGCAATAGAGAGCACTGAGGATCTCCCTGGGCTGGGACTGGGTACTCTAGCTCCTGAACAGCGCAATGGCATTGGCCTAGGACAGCATCTCAGCATGATGCTGCACTGTATCATGTGCAGCTCACAGCCAGCTCACAGCCTGGTCAGAAAGGTGGGGACAGTGCTGACTGCTTGGGGGAGGACGGCTCTCTGGGTCTTGAGATGGAAAGTTCCAACTTACATTTTTAGCATCGGTGCAAGTTTCAGCACTTTTCTTGAAGCACCCTGGCAAACATAACATACTTGAACCAGTTACAAAGACTGAAAGGACTCTGTCCCCTTCCACAACAGGCTCAAAACATGCTGCATAACTTCTCCGCTCTTCTCTCTGCAGGCATATACACTTCTTCATGTTTCAAAGGCTCAGTCCCCCAAGTTTTGTCCTTATTCTAGTCCTTCTAATGCAGTTGTGCGAATCAAAGGCAGGAGCTAGCTGAACTTTAGGAAAAACAGAAAAAAAGTGTTTTCACCCTTTTCCCCCTCCCCCCAGAATTTCAGAGCTTACGCAAAAATCCCTGGTTGCATGTGTTAAAAGTTTCCAGCCTCCTGAGCATACTCATTCTTCTTGTAACTAGAGCAGCCACTGCAAAAAGATCTTTGCCTGGGAGATGCACCATGGTATCACTGGCACCCGAGAAAGAAACAGCTGCTCTTGCAAAACAGCCAAAGTCCTTTTGTCCACAACACTTTGTTTCTCTCTGCCCTCACCTCCCCACTTTTGCACTCCCTCCCCTGGTGTGCACTCAAGCACATTTTAAAGGACTGGAGGACCTTAAATCTCGCTGCTCAACCCCACCAAGGGCAACTAGAAAACTACTTTCAAAATCCCCAGCTAGGACATTTTACCCTTATTGGACGAACAGGTAGTTGAAAGGAAACTGAGAGGACAAATGTGGGTGGTTTTGAAGCATTAAGCCCGTGGGTGGACTGTGGAAGGACTGATGGATTTGCGAGAAAGGAATAGTATGAGTATTGTGGATTCCTGAGACTGGAGAAAAAGTAAATTACCAAGGAGTTGTCACACCAAGATGTTGCCAAGGCGCTTCTGGTTTGGTAACAATTTCCACTCCCTGCTTGCACAGATGAAAGCGGTGGCAGTCAAGCCGCTGTTCCAGGCCCCAGCAGGAAATCGTGCAACAGGCCTGATACGTTCACTTTCACCAACTCCACTGTTTGTTATTTCCTTTTCAACAGAGGTATGTAGTGCTTTTGAGACATTTTTCAATATAGCGTGCATTCCACAGGCTTTAAGGGAATCTCAAAATGTACCTTTCATGCATACAGAACCTGCCTCCTCTCACCAGACTCTGTTTCTAATGTGTTGCATTACACTACACTTAGCTATTTGGTAAGGTATTTTGGCATTGTGTCTGCTGGTTCCTCTTTAAAGTAAAACACATCATAGGAATTGGATGGTGGATTTTAATACATCATCAGTTTGTTACACACAGAAAGCTTAATAACATAATATAGATCTTTCTTTTCCTGACATGTTTTCTGTCCCATGCACTTTAGGCCATCTAGTAAGATTTGACCTAAGACAGGGTTCACTTCTCTAGGACTTGTGTGTTCCATCTTAATAGTCTAAATACTAAAATCAATAAATTCTTATTCTTGTAAGCAATATTTTATAAGCATATATATAAAAATATCTACTGAGATTATAAACACTACTTTTTTACTGAGGATGTAATGTGGATCTTTTATTAGAAGAGAATTAATGTAGAACATAGATTAATATACATGGTATTAGTTAGAAAATATTTTTTGAGCTTCTTTCCACATATTGCTGATATGTAATATTCCGTAACTTCCCAACTGACTTTTAGCCTCTTTGTCAATGACTGTAAAAGACAGGAGCTGTTTTATTTGCTTGCAGGCTACCACGTATTGCACATTACTTTCCTCCAGAGTCAGTAGGCAGCACAGCTGAAGGGTCGGCTTGCCTTTTCCAGGCTGCCGCACTCTGGGTCTGGATGAAGCGGAAGGTCTGAGGGTGGACTGAGTGCTCAGTGCGGAGCTGGGAGGAGTGGGGAGAGGGAGACCACGAGCTCACATGCAGCCTGAGCAGAACCTGAGAGACTGCAGGCAGACAGGGAGTGGACATGCCACTGGCCTCAGAGAGGATGAAAAGCAAAGAGTTTTCTCCTGCAGAGTGTATAGCATTGTTGCAGAGACCCATGCCAAGCCACCGGGCTGAGAGCAAGACCAGGAGAAAGGATGGTGCACAGAAAGAGACAGAGTTAGTTTACAAACCCTTTTGATTTCACTCTGAGTTTCTTTAAATGAAAAAGAAAACCATAACATGTCATTCTAGTTTCTGCACCCACAAACCCCAGGTTTTTTAGGTTCTCACCCCGTTTTGTTATTGTGTTGCCCTTCCTTTAAGGACAAATCTTATGTTCTTCTCAAAGATACAACTAATCGAAGTCCTGTCAAAGCGATCAACTCCCTACCCAAAAGCACAAGTTCCCCTTTTCCTCATCTGTTGTTCTCTGTAAGAAACTTTGACTCCTTTCAGCCATTACTGGACATTTTGCTGGCACACGTACCTGACCAGTGTGCAGTGGGTAAAATTATGCTTTCTTCTCCCAGCTCATCTGCCGTGATTGTAACTTGCATTTCCCATGGCAGCGAGCAATGCTGGACCCTTCCTCAGGTCAAGCACTGCCTTCTGGTCCCAACGGCTTGACAGCTGGTCTGGATTTGTTTTGGTCTATACAACCTCTGCCGTGGTTTGAACAGTTCTTACTCCCTTCATTGTTCTCTGTCAAGAAAGTAATTTCTGAGTAGTGCCAGTCTGGGGGAAAGCGAGGGGTAGGCAGAGCCAGGGGGAAGGTGTCAGAGCAGCACCCTGCACAGAAAGAGACAAGGGAAGGGGCTCCTTAGTGCGTCCCCTCCCACCTCCCACCGATGCTGGGAGGGAGAATATCCCCTGCTCCTTCTCCTGCTGTTTCTACCTCTTCCTCTCACCCCGTCTGCCAGAAGCCTCCCCCCGGCAGGCGCAGCTGGGGCCGGGGATGAGGCCGGGCACAGCAGCAGCGCAGCGGCAAGGGGCCCAGCTGCACTCTCTGCTTCAGCTGCAGAGCCCTTCCCTGCAGCTTTCCCTTCTTCTCTCTTCTCATCTTTACTATGTATTTCCACACTTTTTGTTTTGGCCCTTTTGATTTGTCTATTTATCTTGATTTCTGAGTGCTGGCTATTGTGTCTGTGAAGTACAGATGACTGGCTACGTACTGTGCATCCCTCGATTAATTCCTCTCCCATTCCCCCCGTCCCCATGCGCTCCTGTGTTTTGAATCAGCCACATGGGTGAAAACGTGGATTAAGTCTGTTACACTGTATGATCTATGGTAATTTATAGCAGAATCTAATCCTTTCCCTCTTCATGGTTCCTGGCTGTACCATAATAATATCTTATTAAATGCTTTAGACAGATGAGTAATTTGTTTGGCTATCTCATATCTGTGTTTCACTGCTCTAAGCCCATATGCTTTTGTTTTCCCAATGTCACATGTGTGTCGATTTGTTTGTCTAGCTCTGTTTCTTGAAGACTTCCATACTCACTCTTTCGCCAACACTGAAAGCCTTTCGATGTCCTCCATCCTACCTTATTGTATCCACTCTCAGCTATTGTAATTCTCCTTTCTTTATCTACCTGCACTCTGCAGGGGACGCAGAAAAGCTCAGCCCAACTGGGAGAGTCCATATGAGCCTGCAGACCTGGTGTGGTCTACACAGACACAAGAAGATCTGGCGTGTCTCTCAAGGGTTAGTCTCTCTTAGTGGTGCCATCCTCCTGTGCCCATGGGCCTCTGGAGAGCATAGCTGGCCAGCAGATACACGATGAGGCTGGGAGCTGGTTTGGGATACGCAGTAGAAATGTTCCCTTTGTTATCCATACGCCTCCCTGCCTCATCTGTGAGTCTAATGGAAATGCTTCCCTGGAATGCAGTCTGAAAACAGTGTTAGAAGGTTGCCAGGCATAGGCTGGGAAATAATAGGAAAATACTGTTGGGCTGTGATTTTTTTCGTTTTTTTTTCCTGGGGAACTACTCTGTCTTTGAGGCAGTCCCTTTTGGGACTCATTCAGCAGCAGTGAACTGATGCTTAAACGCATGATGTCTCTTTGGTGTAGAAATCAGATTCTAGGAATGGAAGCTGATATTTATATATATAAAATAAGGAGCTGAATTCCCTAGTTGCTGTCAGGTCACTTGGTTTCTAGCCAGGGGGTTATCCTACAAGCTCACTGTGGAGGCTTCCCCTTAAAAGGGTAACTGTAACTTTGCATGGCATGTCCTACATTGAAAAGTTTACTGGAACAGGGATTTACTTTACATAAGAATGTGGTTTTTTTAAACCGTTTTTTAAACAAATATTTGGACCAGTAGACAGGCTATGGTAGGTGGAATCGTATCACTAAAATGTGCTGATATTGGGGATTAACTTCTCTCCTACAAAAAATAAAGCATGCGCTGGCAAACACTTCCAATGTTTAATGCTCACCCATTGAATTATATTGTTATTGGTCTCAAAGGCTACCTCCTCCTGTGAGGCAGAAGAGGGTTTCTAGATTTCAGCCCATAAGCTTTCTTGTTGAACCATTCAGTACTGGCAACTATAATAAACTCTCCCTTCCTAGAGGAATGAGCATATTGTCCAAGGTTATGTAAAACAATAAATTTAGGACCTTGCAATATCATGTTTACTGATCTTTTTACAGAGGAGGACTTAACTGACAAGCTTGGTGCCTTCAGCCATTCTCCGACTCTTCAGATAAAGAATTATTTCTGAAGTTAGATGGTGTTACAGGCTTTCTGTTATTCATACCGCTTATTTAAAGTGAGCCATTATTTTCAGAACTTATACTTGTTAAATTTAACAGTGTTTAAAATCTGACTGCTTGCAGAAGCTCTGCAAGCTCTTCGCGAGGACTATCAGGTTAGCAGGACATGGTGGATAGAGCCTAGGCTGGATAGGCTATCCCAGCTCCTCAAATAAGGGGAGAATACTTGGTGGGGAAAGTCATTACCAAAGGAATGCAATGACAAAACAGCACACTATTCCAGGGTTGTACTGGACATTTCATAGGATCATAAAAATCTTGGCTTCCATTCATCAGGGCCTTTAAGCAGCTAAGTGATCCAACTGCATTCAAGTGCCTAGCAGAACAAGTGCTTTCTTAGTGTTACATTAGGTTTTGTAAATCTAGCATGTAAAACTACATGACATTCATTAAACAATAAGAAAAAAAAAAAAGACAGTATTGTATTTCTTTTTCATAGAATCATAGAATCATTACGGTTGGAAAAGACCTCTAAGATCATCAAGTCCAACCGTCATTATTTGGGT
This sequence comes from Fulmarus glacialis, assembly GCF_000690835.1. Lineage (NCBI taxonomy): Eukaryota > Metazoa > Chordata > Aves > Procellariiformes > Procellariidae > Fulmarus > Fulmarus glacialis. Next base: position 17,479 of record NW_009208061.1, read on the forward strand.
AGAGAACTGTATTCCTCTGTAACTGATAGAATGATCAGGGACTTTACAACTGTGCAAATACTGTCTGGCTTCAGAGAAAGTAACTGTTTGGATGCATAGTTTTAGCATGGGCTTCTCTCAGGAAAGATCTGTAGATTATTGGATTATAAAAATTAGCTTTTTTTAAACTTGAATGGAAAATAATTCTGCTTTTCAGTCACAATGAAAAACATTCATGTGTTTGCTCCAGTTACATTGTTTTGCATCTTTTAAAAGTTGAGGCTGATTATTCATGTTGCTCACAGCAAATCTCCATACAGTAGTAAAATCACAAGAAAAAACTGATCTTGATTTTAAATTTAAAAAATTATTCTAATGTGAACATTACCTGGTCCTGGAAACACTTGAGTTATAGCACAATAGATACTTTTTTGGTCAATTACTCCAAATTTGGAAGGCAAGATTTAATAACAGTTTAGTTAGACCAGTTTACTAATCAGTTACGGACAATGACACCTCCATTTAAAGTGAAGGCTAGAGAAATGAAGGTGTGGTGGGTTTTTTATTCATATTTAGGGTATTAGATAAGCAGAATGGATTTCATGATGGCAAAGCAGAAGACAAGAATGTATGCTTGCACATGCCATGTTTCTTCCTTACTCAACTTTTAAGAGCTTGCTTTAAAAATCTTAGATTTGTAGTTCTGTCCCAGTTTCTTCAAAGTGGGGGAAGGGTAAGCAAGGTATGAACTTAGCAGTATTTACGTTTGAAAACTAAGCAATTTCTGAAGAGTGTGGTAGGAACTAGTTATTGTAAGAACTATTATTTAGTTTAATTGATCCCAGCTGGGCTTGGAAGAGATTCCGGCCAAACGCATGCAAATGCTTGCCAAGAGCCTGTCATATTTGATAGCTCACACTGCTATGAACTTGGCTAAGAGAGGTCAGTCACATAGCAAAAACTAAGCTCTCCTCTGCTGTATCCAGGCTAGCTTAAAAATGCAGATATGTTGCCAGCTGACTAGCAAGCCTTTCTCCTTTCAACCTTGTTTTAAGAGGCCCCTGGTTTCTTGGAAGTGGGGGAGTGCAGCACTGCGAAGCAACGGGAAGATGTTCCACACGTGGAGCAATGGGCAGACACAGCTGCTCTAGGATCCTCTGGGTATCTGTTTTCATTAAAACTTCACTTGTGCATTTGACCTATCAGTTGGATTCAGCACATGTCACTGGTAAAGGTACACAGTGTATGTAACACCACTAATTAATCAACCTTGCTTTAAAAATCTCCCCTCTGTCAGAAATATCTTCTTCTTTTGGGGCTACCTCCCCCTCAGGCTTTTGCTAACTTTGTTAAAGATTAGAAAAGTTTGTGTAACATAATCTAGGACAAACCATCACAACAAATATCCAGTATTTATTACAGGAGCAGGCGCGTTAAATCTGATGAATTTCACATTGCTTTCCTATCTTGATAGCTACCTGAATAATTTAGGATAGAACAATAATTTTAAAGTAATACGAAACACCTAATTAAGGGCAATTAATTTTCTAATCAACTCTGCCTTTCCTTCTCAACTCACTTAGTAAGTATAATTATTTATGTTGTTCAAAAGAGCTAAGCAGGCACCTCTTTCCTTGTTGAGGTTTATACGCTGGGTTTCCTCTGTCCGTTTTCTCTGTTGGACCGTAACCACCGTGGTGGAACTCTCTCAGCCTCTCCAGAGAAGTAGTTCAACTTTGCCTAAATAATTAAGTATTCCTTGGACCAGAGGACTGGAACCTCTACAAAGGGCTTATTTTTTCCTTTCTTTATTCTTTGTTTCCCTCTTACCCAGTGAATATTTAATTACAAAGCAGAAAAGTCCAACAGGAGAGATGAAGTCAGGGAAGATCTTCTAGGTCAGGGGAATTGTCTTTCGAACAACGTTGTCCCACTGGAGTGAAACAAAATTATCCTTCCATAGCTGAAGATCTGGCTCATTTAATCCAAAGCACTGTCATTGTGTTTTTCAGAATAAAAACTTTCAAGGAGCACTCTTACAGGGAAAATTAAACAGCTACTATGAACTTAATCACTAAACTTACAAAATACATGTTACACGGTTTCATTTTTATTAAATTTGGCAAGTAAGATATAGAAATGAAAACAGTGTAACAAAGTGAGGGTTTTACCTATCATAAGGACTAAATAATGGGATATGGAGGTTCAGGAAACTACTGAAGGGATGTGAATCATCTAGGCCACTGGTTGCAGTCAAAGCTTGCTACTATCTGAAGTGCTTACTGAATTAAAAATAAGCTATAAATCTCTGTCCAGCACCTGTGAACATAAATATGTCGCATCTTTGTTATTTTTAGATGGTATTCTCGCCAGAGAGGCAGTCTAGGCAGTTGCAGGGAACGCACTGACTTCTCTCGGTTGTTTTCAGAATCTCCTGAGGATTCACTACGATATGCTATGACACTGTTCCTGCTGTTGTTAATAATGGATTAAGAGCGGGACAGAGCACTATGAATTTAGAGACAGTGAACGGCAGGGTAGGTAATGGCAGGGTAGGTGCTAGATGCTGTGTGCACAGAATGGGGAGACAGCAAATGCAGAAGCAAGCAAAAGCCAACAAATGAGCACTCTAGTATTGAAGGACTGAAGAATCAGATTTGTAAAAAAAAAAGGGTCGTTATATTTATAAACTCTATGGTCATTTGACTCATTTAACAACCCAAGCTTCTGAAAAGATCTGCTTCACATTGGCCACATTCAAATGTTAAAACCTTGGATGTTTGTGACAATTATGCTAACTTTACACCAGCTACGTAGCATAACGCTCTTGCCAGCCCTCTTGCCTTGCAAACCCACCATCCAGGTGTTAATTTTACAGTGAAAAACTGAATGCTCATGATCACCTTACAGTATTTCTATTTAACAGCTTCTAGTTAAGTAGAGGGAACATATTTCAAAGAAATATTGTGATCTGGACACAGACAAAAATCAGTAACAGGTTTATTGGCAACTTTATTGTGTAAGCAGAGAGAAACATTGTGAGGGAAACACTGTTAGGTCAAAGTTCAAAACCGGGTACTCAAATAGAGTGATTTTGGCAGTCGGGTACTAGAAATGGATATTTAGGTGCCAGATGTAGGTGTTTATATTTGAATTGAGTTCCACTTATATAGAGTACAGCACCTCTTTTGAGTTGAAGTGTGAAAGGGTGACCCATCATAATGAAGAGAGGCAAAGCAAGGGATGACCTAAGTCTTGGACTAAAATGGTGTGATGGGGGTGGCTGGGCAGAATCCGGTAGAGATACAGCATTGATTATTTCATATTCTCTCATACATTGCATGGCTTGCAATTCTACCTAATTTAGTCTAGTTCAAGCTTTCAATAATCTGGGTCCCTGAGGATTTGCCCATTCCTGGACTGAGGTAGAGCATGAAAAGCAGTGCAGATCCAGTTCAGGCACATGAGCAGAAGCCCGTGATGTTGTGGGACATATTTGCGTGGTGTTAATGGTAGGAATTCAGTGGGCTAACATCCTGCTGGCGTTAGCAACACTCACGGTTGCTTTAGGCTACACCAGTAGCTTGTACCACCTTCTCTCAGGCACCGAGTAAAAAAGTAAGCATACTGTAGATGCTTGTCACCACATCCTGTTTAACTTGGGCTGCCCTCTTTTGGCATTTCTGTCTTGGCTTGTAGTCTTGGTTGTAGGCAGAATGATTGCAACTGTTTTAGATGTCAAAGGATTTCTCATGTAAGGAATATATTTCATGACTAGCGATGTTTAACGTTAAGAGAAGCTGAAGTTTGTAATAGTACCACTTTTTGAACAAAAAAGTAGCTTTCTGAATAAAAAATAACATATTTGGAAAGTTCAATTGAATGAGAACTTGGTCTAGCTTTTCGATGAAAATCTGGAAACCGTAACTTCTTTTCCGGTTTCTCCTTTAGTTTTGAATCTGCTTACAGAAACATCCTTTGAAAATGGATTCTTTTTATCAAGAATACCATTTTGGAAATCAATTAAAAAACCCCAACTTTTTCTTCCTGTTTTAGAAAATTAACATTAAAGCAATTTTATATAGAACAGAGATATTGATGATGTAAATAACTATATAGAATACAGTGCATAGAAATGATACTTAGAACAAACATATATGTTCTGACTAATACTGATTAAAGTATGGTAATTAATAGAAAAGGAATGTCATGCTTCACTCTCCTATGCTATATATGTTACTCAATTGTTGTATATTCCTCAATGCTTAGAAAGATATGCAGTAAAATGCTGCAAATATTGTCATAGTGCAGTAGAGTCAGAATTACAGCTTGTTGATTCCAAACCTAGAAAAAGTCTCAAGAAAAAACTGAGTCTGTACCTAGACCTGCACTGATATCAAGGATGACATCTTTCTACTGTAGTGATATCAGGACTGCGTTAAAAGTAAATGTTGTGGTACGTTACACATACGGTTCTCTAGAAACATTTATTCTTGTAGTCCTGAATCAGCCAGATGCTAGAAACAATATCAAACTTCAACTAAATGCGCCTCACTTAGAAAGGACTGTGCATGGGCTTTCCCGTTTACTGAGGAGCACAGCCAGTGTGGTGACTGTCTTGATAGTGTAAGGAAGAGTGCAGAGAGGCTGCTTTGTTATACCTTCCAGTTATCGGCTTACACAAAAGAGTGAATGATCAATAAATAGCAAATTAATTCTCCTTCAGGTGGGTAGTAGATTAAAGCTACTGAGGAAGATCCACTCCAGTAGTTATATTGCTTCAGGAGGATAATGTGTCTATTGATTAAGGTCAGTTAGAGAAGGGAGACCACACTATTCTTGACCTTTACTTTAAATTATTCTTCAAATGTCAATCCTTTTTTGCTGTAGTCTCTGTATAACAGAGTAAGAGTTCATTAAGGCTTAAAGTGTAAAGCTAGTGTACGCTACTTAATGGAAAAGGAATTCTGTTTTTCTCAAGTATTCTCTATGTGTTACAAAATAAGAGCATTTTATGAATTTTTCTAAAAAAAGGAAGCAACAAAAGAAAATGTCCCTCAGACAACTGTACTTTAACAACTTCAGAGATTTTACATATAACTCTCGTCTTCAGGACCACGCCATGCCAGTGAAGTGCAGGTGTGACAATAGCAGAGAGCTGCAGAAGAAACTCACGAGCTGCAGTTGCCGGAGACAGGTATGGGCGTGGGGGGTGGGTAGAGCCAGATGCCCGGCAGTGCAGGGGTACTGAGTGAGGGTTGCTACAAGTCAAGGAAAAGTTGTGAAGGCAGCTTTTTGGTCTGTGTGTACATGTAGTGCTTTAAGCATGCTGGAACTAGTGACGTGCTTTTGATTCTTTAATAGGGCATCTGTGGAAGGGAGAAGGCATTTGATGATATACACAAAACTTGTAGTAATAACTTTACTTCTTAGAAAGGTTTTTACACCTTGCATAACTCCTCAAGGAGTAAGGTTGTGCATAGCATGAATACGGAGAGCAAAACGATCTCCATACTAAGTCTTTGGAAAACTACCCTGTCCATTGATTCATACTTTAGCTATTACTCCGACTCTACCACAAAGGAGAATTTTCTTTTTATTTGTATAGCTCTGTCCTCGAACGATAAATATCAGTTTTCATTCTTTTGCCTTACTTCAGTGTTCACTGTTAACCACCGACAGTATGTAAATAAAGCAGACCATCTTGCATGTGTTGTCTGCTGTAAAATCACAGTTTACGCTCCCTTAAAAGCAATGATGTAGTCTGACAAGGAATTAAACTGACCTTGTGGATCATAGTCTGACCTTTTGCTTTACATAGACAACATCAGTGTTGTCAATTATGGATTAATTTTCATTTTTCTATATTCCCTTCTCTCAGCTCCAGGGCAAGAGTTTAAAGTAGTATAGAGGGGTTTTCTTTACTACTACTTCTCACTTCCTAATTTTCGCTTTCCCTCTCTTTCCATTATGTCTTTTGTTTGGATTTTTTCTCCTGCCCTCCAATTTTTTCCTCTTCCAATGGCACTTGAAAGATATTGAATTTCAATAATGTTAATAATTTTAATGATTGATATTTTAATAACGTGTTCTTCCTTTTATTTAAGTTCAGAGACTGAACTTTGAAAATCATGAACAGACTTGCATGAAAAGTTAGCTGGTTTAATATTAGTCTACCAGGTGAACAAAAATCTTAATCTGAATTTTCAGTCTGGGCTTTTATCTTTCTGTGGTCTCTTTCCAATGAAATTGCATCCTTTTCCTTACTGTGGCTTTCGGATCAGTCTTTGCACCTTCTAAGTGGCGGATAAAGGAAATCCTTATTGCTTCAAACAGCTCTTCCTATTCGTAAGGACCTACATTATGGTTTCCTAAAATACAAGCTGACAAGGCCACTTGCTTATGAAATTCTGCTGGAGGTGGTTTCAAAACTGAAATTACGAAGCCTGATTCCAACCAGCCATTGTCTGTGTCTTGGCTCAGGTGCTAAGGTGTGTCAGCAGAGCTCTTCCCCAAAGCACAGCTGTGAGGTCCAAAGGAATAACAATGACCTATGCCATGTGAACTCTACTCAAAAGTTGGAAGGATAAATACATTTTTTTAAACAGGATTTTAAGCGAAAATGTCCAAACTGAAAAGGTCAAATATGAGGAGGCACTAGCCTTATGCAATGTAAAAACGGAATCACTTCTTTAATAGCTATAGTACTTAAATGAACAAATTCATTATATTTTTTTCCTGTTTTCTTGATGGTATGCACTATTATGAACTTCAGCTATATTGCTATTAAATAGGGATATTTTTCACTGTTCAGGTACGAGTGTTTAAATGGTGTTAAATTTCCAGGTACATAGATGAGCTAATTTAAAATTTTAAAAGTTTTTATTCTAATGGTAATACATACTGAATCAATTCACAGTTCAAGTTCTGAAATGGTTTGTAAAGTTTTGCTTGACTCTTGAGTACTTCCAGGCACTTGAAAAAACATGGTTCAGAAAAGTCCATAGTGTTCTGTTTCTGAAACTCACAAGTTAACCTCAGCATTGTTAATTTAACAATAAACTTTTGTAAGAACTGCAGTTTCATTTGACAGTATAGTTTACAACTTTATAGACAAACCAGACATTAAAATTCAAATAGCTTCTGGTTTTATGGAAAATGGCAGAAAAATAAGGGTTTTTTTGACCCAGTAACTTTTGACTTCAAGTCAAGATTGGTAGGCCTTAGTATTGTTGAAAATCAGAGTTATCTGACCTTCATTAATATTTAGTATCAGTCATAGGTTAAAACTGCTCATAGGATGGTAAACAGTCTGGTTTTGCAGTGGATATTTTAGTTCACTGGATGCAAAGACAAGTAAAGGAAACCCCAATATGCTTACTGTCCTGCACACTTGCCGACCTCTGTGGCCACCCCAAGGCTGTAGCACCCATAGGGATCAATTGGAAGATTAATCTTTTCTGAGCATCTCTGCCTGATGCTCTGTACTCTACAGCAAGGAGTCAAGTATCAGTTCATCTCACAATTACCTGGAGTACGTGAAGGTTTACTTATAATTTGGGACTTCTTATTTCAAGACCAAGCACCTTAATTGTGGATATGTTTATTTATTTCCATTTTCTTATCTACTCTTTTTTTTTTTTTACTTTTTTCTATTGCTAGTGTTGGGTTACATCTTTTTTGTTTGTATGCACTAGAGCTTTTCTTTCAAACTCTCTATTTTAAAACTAATTGCACATTTCATTTAATGCCTAGATTCCTCCTTAGTGATCAGGAGATTTTCCAAACAACTTATTTTTTTCTGTTGCTGGATAAGAAGGAAAAAACTGACATTTTCTTTTGTAACAGCACCAGGTTGTAGTATAGTAAAACTTGAAAAGCACTGCCAAGTCTTCCAGCTGTACTTTCCCCCTTTAGTTTTACTGATACTCCTTTCTGCTCCTTCACGTCTCAGATAACTAGCGATGTTTCTGCATGCTTCTTTTATCAGCAGGGATAATCTTTGTACGTCAGCTTTGTGGCTTTCCATTTAGTCCAAGACATGTTTGCCTCAAATATAAACAAACCCAAATTTTGTAGTACACTTTGTCCACACCAACTGACATCGCTTTTTGGGTAGGTATGATACCACTGCAGATCAGCACCAGAGCTTTTCTTAATCTTTTTTGACTCCATTTCCTGACGTTTTAGTTGATGTTCAACATTTGTGCTGCCACTTCAAAGTCCTCATAATACAAGGGCATATCTCAGATTCTTGCACAATTTCTCTAATATGCCTTATCCACAGAAGAAAAATAGCTTTATACTGCTCAAGAGCAGCCTGTGAGAGACTTTCCAGCTGCTGGTGACTCACCGGCTCAGGATCAGTTCTGCAGCTATGATGGTGCTGAGGCTGTTGGGGAGGTTGGATATGGAATGAGGGGAGGAAGCCCAATGGTGCTGGTGAGCCTGCCCTGGTTAGGAGTGGGCTGCCTGTCCAGCAGGATGGTGGAATGCCTGGGACATCCCTGCTGCCACCTGCTCGCTCTGACCCATCCCCAAAGCTCCTGACATGACATGGGTTTCATGGTCTCCGGCCATAGGCAGCTCTCGGAAGGGCTCCTTGAGCTGTTCAAGACACTACTATGAAAGCCATGAGAGAATCTCCATTAAAGAAGTTCAGGCGAATGCTCCTGTTGTCTAGGAGCCAGAAGCCAGGCTTTCCAGAAATCTTTGGGTGCTTTTACCTTAGTAAAGTTGTGAAGTTGCCAGTTTCAATTTTAAGTGCAAAGCAAATATCCACTCAGAACAGTGAATGTTTCTTTATTAAGGCTAAGCTGTTTGCAATTATAAGAAAGCAAATACTGATTTTAGAAAATACACACTGCTAATTTCCACCTGTGTCTACTTCAGCTGTGTGCCAAATACCTGGGTTTCAGCACCTATGTGTTTCCAGGATGTTTTTCAGAAGGCAAATGAAAATTAATTTTAAATACATTATAAAAACAACAGGTGTTTGGGATTTTTTTCATTTATGTCCATGTCACTAATGCAGGATAAATAAAGAGATTGGTGAGAAAAGTATATGGACAGCAATCAGGGAAAAAAGGGACAAAGTTTTTGTGAATTTTATTATCACATCAATATTATGCTTAATGAGAGTTTTAGTCATGTCTATAAATATTTAATAATATAATAAAGTTTAATAATAACTACATAATGTGTGACTCTTGCAGTTTTTTCTTTAGTCAAACTTGGATTGGGAATTTAATAGTAAAGACATGAAATCTATTTGCACTTTATGCCACACTTTTTTTGTACAATTAGATTATCTGTTGTTACTATTAACATGCCGTGTGTGTTTAATACTGTAAATTGGCTTACCCTCCTGTTTGGAAAGTCAAATGCCAATTTTTCTTCCACAAGGTATCAACTGTGGCTCTTGTAATGGTGTTTCTCACAGGTGATAAAATAGAAGGTTTTGCTAGAAGATATCCAAGTGTCTTCTATCAGACTGGAAATATGATGTGACTGCAATCCTCCAACATATTTTGACGTAAGAGATGGGAAAAGAATAGAGAGGGTGCTATGAAGGGGAGGAGGAGAAACAAAGGGAGGCAATCAGAAGAAAGAGAGAGAGAAATGTGAAGAAAAAGTACTGCTTTAAGGTATGCTTTTGGACTAATGGCTATTTTACAGAGAAAGAGCCCACAGAACTCAACTGTCCTTTGGTGCAGAAGTAAAATGCAGGCTAGGTGGTGGGTGTCCGGTATTCAGACATCTTTGCTCCTGGCTATTCCCTGCATGTGTTTCCTCCTAATGGGACATCCTTCTCTGCACATAATAGAGCTGGTCAGAGGGTCTCTGCAAAGGTACGTGTAGAAAACCTAGTGAGAATTTAGTCAAAAGTTTGAAAAGTTGTTCACCACCTCTAAGAGCAAGTGATATTCTACATGTGCATAGAAGGAAGGAGAAAATCTCACCAGAAATATGTGATTTTCATATGACAAGACGCATAAGAGTTGTGACGACACATTGAACATGTTTCTTCTGTATAAAATTTTGTATATCTTGAATTTGGAGTTTACTTTATTATATGACTTGCAAGTTTAATGTTACCTGGCCTTTTTATCATTTTACTCTCCAGAATTGGATGAATAACTCTTGTTTTATAAGCCAAGCATATCTGAAGCTTGATTGTTAAAAGTATTTACTCTCCTTGAGGTTTAAGTCAACAACCCCTCTCCCCCAATGCAATGATTTGGCATAAAACCCTGGCAGAAATGCTATATTTGGCTTTCCTCTCTATCTACACACAGTTTTAGGCTATCAAATGTAAGAACAGATGAACAATCAGAGTATGTTAGCCAACTGAAACGTAGTGGGGAGTTGAGTCTTGTTATCATGTAGCACATACCCAAAGTATAAAGATAGTTCCTAATCCCTATTGATTAAAAAATAGGCTTCCAGGGTGACAGAACCAACCCTGTTTCTTGTTTTTGCATTGGTGTACTGTCTGACACCGCTTCTGTACTGCCTTCCCTAGTCATGCTTCAGGGAAAGTTTGAGTTTAGAGAACAAGTTGTCCTGTGTTGGTAGGCAACTGAGTTTGATTATACAACAATTTGTGCACGTAATCAATGGAGAAAGTCACTATAAACCTGAGTTTCCTTGCTAGACAAGTAACTCATTCCAGCATTGAGCCAAAGATCAAGTCAATGTGTAAATGTGGAAAACGGGGACTGGAGGATGAGCTTGATCTTTAGCTCATGTCTGTGCAGATATCTGTATGAAGTGTGATACTATGATAATGAAGAGGTAAAAGAACCAAATACCCAAAATCAGAACATAACACTCCATTACCAGTTACAGAGCAATACAAACTGATGTACAGTATTAAAAATGCAAATGGTTACACTCTGCTAGGAAATAGCACCTGATTTTTTATCAGAATAAAAGAGGGAAACTCAAGATCCAATTGACTTTATTCCAAGGCATTTTAACATTTCAAGAAAGTACTCATTTTGTACAAGACGTTCCAAAGAAACTTGTATCTGATAGTAAGAGGAAATGAAAAACCTTCATTTTAGAGCCAAATTCTCCTCTGTTTTACCATCTTACTTCATAGAAGAATGCACGGCTCTGGGAAACCCAGCTTAGAAAAATCTTCCTTGGCTTTGGCTTGTTGTTACTGAAGATTGCAGGATATTATGAGCTTTTGTATGACTTAATTCATTGTTTGCAATGAGAAAAGGGAATTTTCAATAGTACAAACTAAAGCTGAAACGAGAAGTAACACAACTTTCTAGTGAGACTGACACTAAAATTGTAATCAGACATCTGAGGGTCAGTTGAGGATGTATTTGAGTGTCTTCTACCTTAAATAAATGTTTCAGATTTCGTCTGCTTGTTACAGGTTCACTTTTCGTGTAGGCCATCAGCAATACATCAGCAATAAAAAACCTAGTCTGTTTTGGAGTTCAATGCTGCCAGATAATGAGAATAAAGGTTTTTAAAAAGATTTAAAACTGGTGCAAAGAAAAGGGCATGTAATGAAAAGGAAGTAATTTGTTGAGCCATACCTTTGTATCCTTAGTTGCATAGAATAAATGGTGGGAGACATTAATAAATGAGAGAGGAATCAAAGATTACAGAATAAAAAGCAGAAATACTACAAGTGTAAATGGTTAACTAGACTACATTGTGGATGAGACGACAGCCAGTGCTCCCAGTTCAGGTGCCGTATGGGCTGCCATACGCCACTCTAAGGTTACTGTCGTCACTGACAGTGAAGGAAATGACCCAAGCAACCACTTACCTGTGTACTGCAGGAAATTGCTCCTTTTTGGACAGCATGGAGAAGACGCCCTGGAAACCCCAGCTGGTAGACAGGTATAAAACAGCTTTAAAGTTGTTCTAACTTGTGGAAGAGAATCAGTTTTACACAGCCATAAGAATTTGGAGAAAGTAAGAGTATCAAAAAGCTGTATTTCTCTTTCCCACTACATAAGGGAATGTTTGGGCAGTCCCACAAATCACTGCCTAGGATTTAAATTCGGGAAATTACGTAAGCAGACATTTACTTCATATTCCTTGCCTCCTCAAATTAAATTTGAATTGAACCTTCCATTTTTGACCAATTTTCATTCAGGTCTTATAAAGAGAAATTTGAATTAAGTATTTCCTGTGAGATTGAACCTCTATTTCTCTGCCTCATCACTTGAAACATAATTTACTTCTCAAAGTTATTCAGCTTTAAAAATTTTTAGAGGCACCATCTTACATTAACAGGTATGTATGCATGTGGAAGATGCATATGTATGCAAAAGCATTTAGCCCGCTAACTCTTTTGTGGCTCTTGTGTCTCTGAAGGACAGTATTCATTAGAATATCTGCTACTGTATTTACTTTCCTTACACACAGATTTTTTTTAAGAAATCTTATAATTTTTTAAATCATTGTGATTACTCTGGCTTTTATACTTGATTTTTCAAAGCGAACTTGCTTTGAAACAAGACTCGGGTATTACAAAACTGATGAAATTATCATGGCAAGAACATCACATTGATGCAGAGAGAGAATGAGATTATCTCTTTCGAGCAGATGCTATTTGAAGATAATGCAGTACATGAGTACTGATATGAGTCATTATTCATTGCTGAAAGCCTGACCAAAGGATTTAGTACCACCTACTACTAAAACCATTCATATGGAAACATTATGTCAAAGAAGGGAAAAATCCTCACCTCCAGCCTAAACTGGAGGCAACTCGCTACTACTGACTTCACACATAATGTCTTTTACTTGAAATTATTGATGTAGGTAAGCTCCTACATCACTTTACACTTACTGAGTGACTTTTTTCCTTTGAGTTTGCTGACAAAGGGGACTTGCTGAATGTTCTGGAGAGAAAAAACAGTGACAGATATTTGAAAAAAGCAGATATGGTCTCTTTATGTCATTGCTCTAGAGAACAGTTTTCCATGAATTCTTAATTTTCACTTTATAGTGATGGGTAAGTGATTGAAAATGTCGATGTAAGCCACAGAAAGTAATCCTTCTATTAATATATGCATTCTCAGTCAGATAAAATACTACCTGTAAAGGAGAGAAAATAGTCATACTTCACTATAGAATTATTTTAATCGTTTCAGGATTATATAAATGCCCTTGTCCTTTCTCATATTCTTCATTGTTACTTTCCACATTTGTTTCTGTGGAATTAATATAATTTTATTATGAGACATTTCAGTTTACCCTGTAAAGATTTCAACCTGACCCAATATGTGTTGCTATCAACAAAAATTTCATAGCTTGCTCAAGTAGAATGTAGGTCAGGTCAATATTCTGCAGAAAATCTCAAATCATTTGGAAAATTAAAAACATATAAATCCCAGTTGTCCTGAAAAGAAAGAAAAATTATCTTGTTTCAGTTGCTTATATCTGAAAAGGATCTTTATGATCATCTGTAGTATGCTTAAAGATAGTCAGCTTTTCAATCTGACAAAAATTTTCAAAACTGTTTCGGAACTGTAAACTGCTAATCAATTATTTTTGGATGGGTCAGCTGAGATAATTTTGAGAGATATTGCTTCTTTTTTAAGCTTTTAAATTTCATTTCCATTTTTCTGGTATAAGTTACAATTTGAAAGAAAATTTAAATTGAAAAATAGATTTTTAATTAAGAAACGGAAGACACAGGAAGTATTGACTGCTGAAGAACTTCACCATCAAGTTTCTGGAATTGTGACATTTCTCACAGTTGATCCTTTCCAAGATTAGACTTTATTTTGACAGGCTTGTGAGAAGCTTCGTTTTAAAATTCCTGATCACTCCTAAATTAAATGCTTAGGTAATCTTGCTTAATAGAGAATAATGATGATGGTTCACACATCATGTCATCATAATAGCTGGATACTGTTTCCTCACTCTTTGTAAAATTGGAGTAAACTAAGCAAGTTTTGCATTTTCAAAATCTTTGCCAGCTTTACTAAGTCATTAACTGTCATTGCAGCATTTTTTTTTTTTCCAGTTTTAGACTGATTTTTGGAAAACAGAATAATTCCAAACATTGATGGGATTTTCACGATGCATAAAGAGAATACGCACGTTGTGTTGCAAAACATAGGGAAACTTCAAAACCCTTGATACCATCAGGGTGTGGTGGAAGGGCCGGGAGGAAGAACGGAAGATGGGGTGCAACTATAAGCAGTGACAGGGACTCATGGGACTCTCTTCTGGATCTGCTGTAATCTAGCCTTCTTATCAGGGATGCTTCAAAACCTTTTTTCTTCCTTCATGACAGCTGGGGAAGAGGTGGCTAATGAGGATGTTTCTCATCACTGGCAGGGTGGGCAGAAGTAGCAATTCCTCTGTCTCATTTACCTGGGGAACTTTTTTCTCCCTAGCTCCCCCACCACCATGGCTGATGGTTTTAATTTTTTTCTGAGACTGTGGGACATTTTGAGGATGGCGTATATCTCTGTAAGCCTTCCTGTTAAGCATACAGGACACCATTGGCAATAGAGTCATGGTCTTGATTTTTGTCCCATCAGAGCTAAGGACAGGCTGGGTTTCAGTGCAGACTCTGCAGGTGACCTGCTCATAGGCTGCACTGGTGCTGAACTGGTAGAAGGTGAGATGGGTCACACTTCGGTTTTCACTTCTGACTTTCTGGAGCTGTTATCTGGCTTTGTGGCATTTCAAACTATGTTAAACACTGGAATTAAAAGAAGGATGGTAATTTTCATCTTAGCTTGGGATAGAAAAAGGGCAGATAACATCTACTGGGAAGGCAGAAACCATAGTAACTTCCTCTTAGATGAGTCAATTCTTTTCAGCTTTTTTCCAGATGCATACCAGCTAATGCAGAGAAGCCTGGGTTGAAGGTCATTAAACACAGTTATAGAACAGATATAGGACAAACAAAACCACATAAGGTACTGTCACAAGAAGATTATATAATCAGATTTTTTTTAAAGGAGAATGTATTTAAAGCCACTTTCCCAAAATCAAGAGTAGACAATTCTCTCAAATGTCTTCATTCCAGTACGTTACTAAAATTCTGTAGGATCTGTAAAAGCATGACAAGCATATAGTGTACAATTTGTTGGTCACATCACATTGTCTGGGCAGCTTTTGCCCTGATGTGCAGTAGTCTGTGTCAGAGACAGAGCTGCTAGAAAGCTGTAAGGGCAGGAACACGTACTGTAAAATGGACCTCAATGCACAGAATACTACTGTAGCTACATGTGGACTTTATTCCTAGCGATGTTATTCTAGTGTAAAAAACCAATATGGAAAGCATCAGGGAGAGAATAGGTATTTCTTACTCACACTTCAACTTCCAGCTACATATCAACATGTTACACTATGGGTAGCTGGAAACAGACAGGATGGTAAATCCTAATTCAAAGAAATCTATTTGGCTTAGTTACAAACAGGAAAGA